>NW_025937689.1:0-776 GCF_000764305.2 Hyalella azteca | reverse complement strand
TTGATAAAAACTTGCTTTATTCGGAATTTCAAGCAGATCCATTCATAATTGAAATATTTATGATTTTGGTAAATGCGCAGGCAAGTTTGAATCCGCAGGCGAGTTTGCACGCGAGTTCAGAGAGGTTCTAATTCGTTAAATTGAAAATCAAATTATTTTCCAGCTTACCTGTTTTCCATGGTATGAATGCTTTGTTGAGGCAAACGACTGCCAGAGACAAACTAACAGAATATTGCTCAATCTTGGTACGGACGCACATATCTTGGTGAAATATCGCAGAGTCCGGTTCGTGAATTAGAATTGGGTAGTCTAACCCAGCAACCAAACTCACATTTATATGGGGCTTAACACTAAATTTCTAATGACAACGCTGTTCCTGATGGTGTGCCTTCAGATTACGTGAAAAGCCAGTGCGCTTGATGCAGCACTGTAGCTGACACCGAGTGTCAGTCATCTGGGCTCACTCAGGCCCTCGTGCCGACGCGTACCTGCCTGTCACGGCAGTTGATTATTTTCCTATGTGATTAGGTCTTGGTCAATATATGATATATTATGTTGCATGGATTTATTTGTATCCATAAAAATTTGGAGATTGCTTTCGGTGTAGAACATTTAGCTGTATTTGAAACAAAGTCAGAGTATGTATTCAGTGGTTATCTCACGATATATTGTGATGGCTCTCGTTATTGTGCTCCTGAGTCTGTTGCCTGTGGACTAAACAATCCCTCGCAAAATAAAGCTATTTCATGGCGCCTGCAACCTGACTGCGGTGTACT
>NW_025937688.1:0-522 GCF_000764305.2 Hyalella azteca | reverse complement strand
GGTAAGGGAAAGGAATCCTTTCCTGCCATGGAAAGGAAAGGGATGTGATGTTTTTTCCGCGACTTAGAATGGACCGAAAAGTTGAATGTTGCATGGGAAAGGAGTTTAGGAGAGTAAGAGGAAAGGTAAATGGATAGGGATGTCTTAAAAGTTCAAAACGTTTGGTAAAGGGTGGAAACGTTTGGAAAAGTGCGAGTAAAGATAGGGAAGTGAAGAGTAAGGTGAGTAAAAATACAAATGGCAAGAAAAATAAGGAATACGAGCTGGGAAAAGAAGGGAGTCGGGAAAAAATGTGGGAGAAGGATAGGTATAAAATGGTCGTCTGGGAAGTGAAGGAAGTGCCAGGGAAAAGAACGGACGAGTGGAAAAAAGACAAAAATTGCCGTGAAAAATGAAAAGGTAAGAGAAAAATAAGGAAAAGAGAAGGGAAGTGCAGAAAAGGGCGGGTGAAAGGCTCGGAATTGCGTGTAGTGTGAGGTTCAGTGGCCAATTTAGCTTCACAAAAGCGAATGGAATTGAGCT
>NW_025937687.1:0-269 GCF_000764305.2 Hyalella azteca | reverse complement strand
GCAAACGAAAATTTTTAGTATATTTTTGCTAATTCATAAATTATAAAAATACATTCATTAAAAAATGTCATTTGTTGCATTCCATTAGTTCATCAAGAATAAGCGTTAGTAATTAAAGAATATCTACATTGAATTTATGTTCATATATACAAAGTGTCACTAACACCAAATATTGGCTGATGTGTCACTGAACACCAAATATTGGCTGACGCGTCACTGAACACCAAATATTGGATGATGCTTCACTGAACACCAAATATTGGCTGATG
>NW_025937686.1:0-494 GCF_000764305.2 Hyalella azteca | reverse complement strand
CTAATAATGAAAAGATACATAGTTTCAGATTTAGTTTTAGATGGCAGAATTTGATGATTATATGCAACATCTACCACATAGATTTAAAGGAAATTGCATCCAACATCTATGTAATTAACAATAAGAAGAGATGCAAATGTGACAGGCAGGGTGGAATTCTTGGAATAGTGGTTCATATCTTCAAGTTTGATCTAACGTAGTCCTTAATTCAGTTGCAAAAATATCAACTAATAATGAAAAGATACATAGTTTCAGATTTAGTTTTAGATGGCAGAATTTGATGATTTATACGTGTGCTATTAACGACCAGAGAGTTTGTTGATTTAAATTATCAAAGTGTCGGACAATTCTTCAGATGATGTTGGTAGATCTTTTGATCTACCAATGTCATCTGAAGAATTAACCGACTCTTTGATAATTTAAATCAATGAACTCTCTGGTCGTTAATAGTTTCAGATTTGTATACCAATTATGGTATTGCAATTTCATATATT
>NW_025937685.1:0-218 GCF_000764305.2 Hyalella azteca | reverse complement strand
AAAGATATTCTGTGTTCGAGGTCTGAAAAGGTCTAGAGGAAGTTGAATAGGTGGTTATCCATCAGGTCAGTGCTGATTTCTAACAGTTATTTCCAGGGCAACCTAGGGGAACCTATTTTATTAAGCATTAGTTGCTAGAAAAAAAAGGCTCCCAGTAGAAATACGTGCAATAAAATAGGTTCCCCTAGGTTGCCCTGGGCAACATTTCTCTCTCATCT
>NW_025937684.1:0-465 GCF_000764305.2 Hyalella azteca | reverse complement strand
GTCACTCCTCATTCCCCAGGGGGATTGGCTCCCTCATTGACCTCAGGACGAAGGTAAAAAGTTCCCCGTTGAAGCCCCGAACATTCCTAATCTTGGACGAATCTGTAGGCGCTTTTTCGTGTTCTCATAGATTGTTCTGTATTTTTATACCTTAATTTCTCTAAATTTTTAGCTCATTTTCTTATTTATGGAAAAAATGCACTATTGTGCTCGCCATGTCCGTCTGTCCGTCCGTCCGTCTGTATGTCTGTCCATCCGTGACTTCACGTTTTCGAAGGCGAGAAAATGCGCTCTGTCACTCACTTATATTTTTTATTCTTCATTCGTGCTCCAGCAACCATAGACCAGCCACTAGCGCCAGACAATGCGTTGTGATATGGTATTGCATTGAATAAATATGAAGATTGTCCTATAATTATGAATATTATAAAAACTTTAGTTCTTAACTTTTGCAAGAAGTTACGT
>NW_025937683.1:0-471 GCF_000764305.2 Hyalella azteca | reverse complement strand
CAACCGATATGCGTACCATCAATGAAAGCGGACTCCTGAACAACTACGCTGTTGAGCCTGCTGTTTATGCTGCTGAATTTCCCTCCCTAGAGCAGCAACAGCAATATGCATTGCAAGGTGCGATCGCCACTCTGTTTGTAGCATTCACAATCCTGACTGCCTTTGCAGTGAGCTAATTAGAATTCACGGTTGATTAAGAGACTTTTGGATTTCTCTGAAGTAGATGTAGGAAATTGACCCAGTCAAGCGGCTGGGTTTTTTAATGCCCCGGCGATCGAAAGTGAAGATGGCCGGGATTTTGCCATAGGTAGACTCAATGTATTTGTGCACCAACCTGGTGCATAATTGGGCTTCTCATTCAACGTCGTCGGTTGCTCATCTGGGTGCTTCAAAGTGGCATTGACTGCTGAGACGTAACAATTCATCTTGCCGGAAAACTCAAGCTGGAATTCCACCAATAGAAGTCTTGAG
>NW_025937682.1:0-500 GCF_000764305.2 Hyalella azteca | reverse complement strand
TCTTGCGCTCACGGCGGCCGAAGCTTGGGAGGATAGAAGTTCCAACTTCATCGGCGAGTTTTACGACCCTTACGCCCGGGGAAGGTGAGTGGCAATGCTGAATGGCGTCTCTTTTTCACTCTACACAACGTCTCTTTTTCACTCAAATCTTGGGTAAAAAATGTAACTACTTCTTCCGCCAAAACTACTGCTTCCTGTAACTACTGCTTCCTGCCAATTGCCCAAATCGATTCCCCACGCCACGCTATAAGCTTCCCCTCGCCCTCAGGTCCGTGGACTCCCTCACGAATGTGCTCGACTCCCTCGCCTCCGCCGCCCGCCGCTGGGGGGAAGATTCTGAACCCACCGCATCCTCACAGGACTTCCCCGCCTCTCTCCCTCCCGCCCCCAACGCGTATCCTGGCAATTTCGCCCACGTCCCCCAGCAGGACATCCACACCCGCCAGCGGCTCGACAAGCCCCTCATCTTCAGCGGCTGGAGCGCGTCTTAAAACTGCCCC
>NW_025937681.1:0-103906 GCF_000764305.2 Hyalella azteca | reverse complement strand
TAGTTAACTTAAAATGTCCTAGGCACACAGCTATTTTCACAGATGGTTCCCACATAGCCACTCCAAACCACTCTTCTTTTGCTGCAGTTTCCATACCCTCCAAAGGGGTACTACTAAGATGGAAACTCCACCCTGAAATTCAGGCAATAGAGTCAGAATTGTTTGCAATAAAGGAAGCATTATATTGGTCACAAGTAAACCTCCTCCACTCTGAGAATATTGTCATTTTCACTGATTCACAATCATCAATTTGCTTGATTAGAAATAGGCAACCTGAATCCTATCTTAGTTTAATATTTGATATTCAAAATAAAATCATATCACTGATGCCCTCCCATGAGGTGTAAATTCAGTATATTCCTGGTCACCGGGGAATTTCAGGCAATGAGGCTGCTGATCAGGCAGCCAGGGATACTCACCAGCTTGGTTACCGTACTCTCATCCCCAGCTCAATGGAAGAAATGGCAAGATTAGTGCATGAAGGAATTCTGGCCAGTTGGATCCAGTCATGGATTGTGGAGGTAAATAAATACATCAGGGAAGGGTCACTGCATAACTTTGATTAGAGACAGGGTAGGTGAATGGCCTTGGGCCTCTCATAGCAACCAAGCCATTGAAACAGCTCTGACTAGGCTTCATACTGGACATGCTGGTGTGAGAGCTCATATGGCCCGTTTTGAGCTTGTAATAGTCCCCTGTGCCCTTGTGGTTCCCCAGAGACCATCCAACACTTATTGCTACAGTGCCCTCTGCACCAACATGCTAGAACCAATTTAACCAACCTGCTAACCCGTCCTAATATTCCTGTAACCCTTAAAAATATACTAGGAGGTGGCCCCTACCCCTGCTTGATCCAGAACTTAATAATGGATGCAGTTGGTGCATTCTTGATTGCCCTGGGAAATGGGTGTTTTGCATGCATTATGAATTAAGATTCCTAATATTATAATCCTAGATCTCAGTAGTAAAACTAACCATACTAAAACGTGTGGGGAACTAACACTATCAGAATATTCACTTCATCCCAGCACTATTATAAGTATGTACCTAATTTGAGACAAGCGGTACCAGTCTATGTAGGTTGTTAGGATCAGTATGATGTTAAGTAGGACCAGAATATTGTTAGGATCAGTACCTATCTGATATCAATTTCATGTACAAAGACTACCATTGTAAGGACTGTTACCGCTTGGCTGCAAATCAGTTTTCAGATATTGCTCCTTCAGAGAAAGCCCACAGGGTTTATGTTTTCTTTTCTGTACACCACACAGCAGCTCCTTAACAGTCACAATTTGTTTTAACAACTTGATCTTAAGAAGCTCCAGGTTGCCCCCCTCCCAGGCTGGACCTTCAGTAACTTGTGCATACTCAAGCGATGCTCAGTTCAGGGCATGGATATTGCAACTAACTGGGCTAGGAATTTTTATTTTATTCATTTTCTTTCTTACTGTTGATTCCTTCCTGTTTCCTTCCTTCATTTTACGTAATTTAGTATTAAGACATTGCTTGAAACCCTTGATTTCATGAATAATGCTATTATTACAAAAGATCTTTTGTAATAATAAAAGATCACAAATTTGCAAAAAAAAAGATTGCCAGTTGTTTTTAAGCACAAACAAACCCTATTTAAGCAAGGGGCTGCATGGACTAGCTTGCAGTGCTCCTATAATAAGAGATAAAGAAGAAGAGCCAGCTGCATTCAATGAGTAAACATCTAGCATGTTTTTTCCGTGACTGTGTAAATTTAACTTGAAAATAATCTTTTATACATCTATTACTTAGACTATACTTTTAAATATGGCGTCAAGATGGCGTCATCATTAATCAAGTTTTTATTATTTTTATTGAAACAAGCTGCTCAAATTAAGCTGCTTGTTGGGCGGGACTTTTAAAATTAATGCCTCTTGTGCGCTGAAACAAAAAACTTCTTGTCCACTATTTTGCTCAATTTTTTGTGGTCTGTGCTTGTTCAGGATTGGATTATTTTAATTTTCTTACTTGTTTCTGAAATCTTGCAGCTCCAACAGGACAAATTTTTAATACATTTGGAATCTCCCAGCCTGATCATGCAATTTTGTTAACAATTAGATAGGAGGTAATTCATCTGGTAGAAATCTTGTGGTTCTAGGAATGGCAAAAAAGCTCTAGTTGCGGCCCTAAAGCTAGATGTTTTCCATGCTTGTGCTTGTTGTAGACTTGTAGTTTGTTAGTTTGTGCACACATCTATTATTGGTCCTGGAGACTGGTTAAGCATGAAGGGCACCCGATCTTAGTCTGTACTATCCCCCACCAAGACCAGGAGGAGTACCGACCTTGTGATTCCGCACCCGGGGACTGGTCTTCTGACCGACCCAAGTTTGGAATTTAAATTATTTAATTTTAGATCAAGGACAAATAGTCACCCCAAAATTCTCTTATTTGATGTAATTCAGACTTTTCTTATATTTATCTGATAATATTTTGGAACTGAGTAGAGTAATAGGATGGATTGAAGATTGATCATGAATATAATCAATATATGGACTGTTATTTCAAGAATCCCACGGTGAATCAATACTTGAATTGTCATCCTAAAATATTTTGTATGATCATCGGTAATGGCTCTCTGTCTCTAGATTTTACTTGTATAAGCCCATGCTCCCATTATCCCATAGGCACTACACTGTCAGTCTGTCACAAGACACAAAAATGCACCAGGTGTCAGGTGCATGGTATTTTATAGCCATTTCCTCAATTTATTCTGAGTGCTAAAATTTGGTAATGAATACATGGAGAAAAACATCCCCAAGAAAAGTTTGAATACAGATATATTTTTTTATTATGTGCCTTCACCAACCTTTTGGAAATATTGGGCTGATTTTTCCAAAAATTACATGTGAAACATGCTAGGCTAACAGGGAATTTTTGAAAACAGTGTGCAAAAATGTACACACTATATTTTTCAATGGCAAAGGAGGAAGAGAGCAATAGGAGTGGGTAAAATTATCTGTGCAATTGGGAATTTCAGTCTTTTTTGAATGGCTTTGGTATAAATTCTACCTAATTTTCTAAACTCGAAAGAAATTCTATGTAAGTGCACAAGTACTTGCAGGAAAATTTTGTGAGGAATAGAGATTTATATACTAATTGATACTGCCTATATGACTCTGTCTTCACTGAATCTCTTTGTTAAACATTACACCAAGCTTTAAGATAAAGTTAAGATATACGGTACTTGACTAAATAAAGACAACACATTAAAAAAACGTAAAAAAACAAAAATAAGAACTATGTTAGGAGACTATCAAATCCCTGTAGCCAGGGTAAAATTTACTAGAGGTAGTATATAAAAAAAATGCACACATTATTTTAGATATAAAAATTTGATACTAGATATTCATTTTTTATTTAGCTGATAATAATAACTCAATGCTTCCAAAGAAGTTCATCTCGACGTCTGATGTCTTGTGTAAGCGACCTCTTGTACAACTGTCTTTGTTTCTGTTGCTTTTGATCTGTCACTCCATGTCACATTGCTCTTCTTTTTATTAATGAATTTTAGATTTTGTTTTGCCTATTGCAAATCTTAATTTACAGTCATTTTGTAAATATGTGCAGACCTTGTACATTTGATATATCTTAATAAAGGTTATAACCTTAGAGTTTTCAAACTTTGAATTTAAACAAGCATTAGTGCTTCCACAATATCCATTCTTTCTCGTTGTCATGGCCCCTCCTATTTGATAGAAGAGGGGATAAGTTGTTACTTGCAGTGCACTGAGACAGACATAACACTGTCAAACAGGTAATAAGGGACAGGTGGGGTAAATTGGGCCAGTTTAGCATTTAATAGAAATGTTGTAGCAGGCTAGCAGCTAAACTAGTTGAGATACCTATTGCAAAACTAATAATATTAGCTTAAAGTTAAAGGGAGCATGTGCCCTGAAATCTAAGAAATCACGTTTTCTGTGGTATGATCTCTTTTTGTAGAGGAAACAATTACAAAGAAACTAAAATGAACTGCACTAAGGTAGCTTTCATTGTTTTTTTTTGTGAGCTTTTCATTTCAATTGCATCATTTTAAGCTTTTATAAATTGCAATTTTATAACTAAATGTTATGTATATTTCTTTGAATTTTGACCCTTTATTTATGGATCATTATTCATGTTAATTGAATAGTGTTTGCATTTGTTTGAAAGCTGCAAACACAGCGCTTTCAATAAAGCAAACCTCATGGATGTACATGCTATATTTTTTGCGTTAGGCCATTTAAAGTCTAAAGAATAAGTCTAAAGATGCTTAATGGTACCCAAATTCAAGTAATTGGCAAATGGAAAAGCTTAGGATACAGTATCCAGCATTTTTTTGACATATTCATATTTTCTACAAGTTTTTACTTATTTTTGACTGTTACAACTTGAAAACCTATCTCCTCCTATAATTTTTCAGCTACAGCAATGAGAGATATACCATTCAATTTGTAATAAAAATCTTAATAGATCAACCGCTCATTTTTTTCCTTTTTGTTTTGATTATACCTATATTGAAAAAAGGGGTCAAAATTGAAAAAAAAAATAAATTTTGAAAAAATCAGAAAAAAACTTGAAAAAAATTGATCAAGTGAACAGATGATTGCTAGATATGGTCTTTACAAATCAAATGATATGCTTCTTGATGTTGTAGCTTGAAAATCCCAGGAGGAGATAGATTTCTAAAGTACGGTACCTCCTTTTTTACATTTTCTATGAATATCACATTATTTTTCATTTTTTAGAAAAATTTACACGAGAAAAAAAGTTTTCTCTCTCTATTTTACATACTTGCACCAAGTTTCATATTGATCCTTTTGTAAATATAAAAGTTTTCATTTTGTGGACATGCTCCCCTAAAACATTTTTCCTATCTATGTAGCAAAAAGCAAATTAAATCAAACATTTACTGCCTCTAAAAATCCATGAAAAAAAGTGTGAAAAGTGAGATTTTGGAAAAGTACTGTCAAATGGGGTAATGAGGGATGGGCAGGGTGAATCGGGACAGTTGTCCCACATGTCGTAGAAATGTTGTAGCACCTAAACTAATAAAAATATTGCAAAACTAAAAATAGTGGCGTAAAGTTTAACACTTTTACTATCTATGTAGCATAAAGTAAGTTAAGCAATCATACGTTTACTACCTCTGAAAAATCCCTGAAAAAAAGTGTCAAAAATGAGATTTTAGATACGTACTTCTCCTAAGGTCTTGCAATATAAAATATTTGCTGTATCAACAAATTTTACTTAAAAGTTGCACACAGGAGCTGGCTTATAACCATAGGTAATTGACAGAATTTGAATATCTCATTAAAAAAATTGCGGTCATTTCCGCAGGACAGGGTAATAAGGGACACCTCCCAGGGTAATAAGGGACACCCCTAAAAACTAATTTACAGTAGAACCTCAATTAGCAAAGGCTCCAGCTAACGAAAAAAATAATTAAAAACAAAAAAATTTGTTTATATTTACCTCGCTTAGCTAAAAAAATACACTAATAAGAAATTAATGCATCATTGGTCATCACAAAATTGTACAGAGAAAGTCATGGATAGAATTGTGCACCGGGCAACATAAAATGAAAAGTAATTAACCTAAACTATGATTTATTTCTCCAAAAATATGATTATTGTCACTAGAATATTCCTTTCAGTTTCAGGTATGTTTTTGAAATAATTTTGGTTAAAGTGAATTCACTTGACCCAATTAAAATGGAGAGAAATTACAAGCCATCCTGTAAGCTTGCAAATACAGAAAAGTGTTATACAGCTGCTGATATGAAGCTTGCAGTGGACAAGGTCGTTGTAAATGCTCAATGGCATGCTCATAGATACAGTAATAGGTACCTATCACATCAATAATATGGTAATGTATGGATATGGTAATATCACATCAATAAAGAAATAACAAGTAAGAATCACAGAAAATTTCATTAATTTTACATCTACATCATCTACAAAGGAAAAGGACTTCAGATTACTGTTAGTAATAGATGAGTGCACTCTGCATGCTTCAAACGTTTTAAAATTAAGTTATATTTCAAGTGTCCTGGATTACCCCCTTCCCAGGTGTAATTCGGGTTGCTTTTATTTTGCACCAGGCACCTTGCAAATAAAATATAGAATTTCTTCAGAGTGCTCATATGATTGCCCTTGCAAAAGACCTTTTAAATGAGCTCAAACTCGTTTATGGAATGTTTATTAATAAGAAGTTATCAACAAAAAATTACCAAAACCACCCCTTATTAGTACCCTGTTTGATTACCCTTAATCTACGCGGTGCCAGTTTTGATTAGCGCGACTTTTTTTTCACAACGCATCATTTTCCCGCCTCTAGCCAGAGGTGTTACGTTCGTAACAAAAGTGTTACTTTTTGCTTATTAGATCTTATGTTGTTACTTTTGTTACTTCTTTTGGAAAAATTCGCCAAATGTTGTTACTTTATGAATTTCAGCAATAATTCTTTAAATAAGGTCCCGTTCCGTAGGCACTCGTGCTGACTACAGAGTCGGTTTAACCGCGCCTTGTCTCGTTCATAACTCGTATGATCGAGTTCGGCAACGTTCGCCGATAAGTGCGCCATGCCGGTGCTCTAGCCCTTTAAGCCCTGGTGTGACGAATTCGTCACACAGAAAATAAAAGCTTCTACCGAGAGTAATTACATGCTTGGAGTCTAGCCGCGAGTGTGACGGTAGCGTCACATGTTGTGAACTCGTTCGAACGACGTTCGATTGAGTAGGCGCGTCGCTTCTGCCAGTTTAACACAAAGACTGCGCGTGATCTGAAAAGTAATTCAGATTGTTTTTTCACTTTCGAAACATAATTCAGTGCGTAAAGGGCTAGTTACTCGTTAGCCTTCAACTGGTCAAGATCGATGCCATATCTACTGCTCACTTTTATCAAACTACATAATTTTCCTTTCCTTTGCTATTTTTGAGGATTCATTATAATTATTCCCATATATTCTTAAGTTTGATTAGCGCGGTTTTGCTTAACACCGTAAAACTCGGGGATTTATTAACCGCGTTAATCAAGGGATTGCTGTAATATAAATTACAGAATAAAACTGTACGAAAGATTTCAGTGTAATGTTGTCAACCTCAGCCTGTTACTAGTGTCAACATGTTAGTTGTGTTAAGTTGTTACCAGTTACCACGTACAGGTATTTTTTCTTGTTCCAGTTTGTTTACAAATATTTTTACACAGTTATTTTTATGTTCCATCTTCCCTACATGGATGTCTACTTTGATCTACCAATCTCAAAAATAATCCACATATATATACAAAAAAAAGACTGATTTTTATATGTATATGTGGATAATTTCTTAGATTGGTAGATTAAAGTTCACATCCATGTAGGGAAGGTAAAACATAAAAATAACTGTAATACTTCTATTTACTGTATCTAACCCTGGGGTAACCCATACTAGTTCGGTTAGGTTAATTGCAATAAAGTTGCATTGATATGTTTTAAAAATGTTGTATTATCATTAAATGTTAATGAGTAAATCCCAATAGCTGAACAATAAATATTTAGAGATTTCCAATAATTTTGGCCATTGTAGCGGCTAATGTAGCGCGCTACATTTTACTGTAGCGGTAGCGGTAGTGCCCGTTACAATCTAGTGGGTGTAGCGGTAGCGGCAGCGCCCGCTACATTTAGAGCATGTAGCGGTAGCGGTAGCGCCGCTACATTTCCAAGTAGCGCTGCCCAGCTCTGACTACATGCCATGTAGCAGTTTTAGCTTAACACGTTGACTACATATTGGTACATATGCGTACCACGAAATGTATTTTACCAGGAGGTAGTGGTACATAATTCAGGTTGCCTAAAATCGGCCAAATCCGAGAACAAAAAAGGCCAAAAAAGGCCGATAATTCAATGTATACTAGTTTATTTGTAGGTTCCGCTATAAAAATTCCATTTATTTTCTTTTTGCAGTATTTAAAATTCAATTAGGAAGTACCCCTGTCATAAATTTTAGCCAGCCAACGCAATTGAGAAAAACTAAATCATGGAATTCGTCCGGAAAAAATGACCGTCTGGCAACCCTGCTTAAAAAAAGTACAAAAAATAAAATAATGGTACAATATGATGCAATCGTAGTCAATGTGTTAAATTATTTTAATTTTGTGACAAATGTTTAAATTAAACCTTTTGTTTAAGCCTCTACTGCACTTTATAAAATTCCCTACAGGGTATCCCTATCATTACTGCCAACATTATAGAGTAGAAACTTCAACCACATTGATTTACAATTCTCATCGCATGTGATGCTGGCATCCATTACTAAAGAATGCATGGTTATGCTGCACCAACTCTCAGATGCTGCAGTCTGCAGTGGCAGACGCCCTGAGCCAAGCCTCTCTCGAGCATCTCCTGGTGCAGTCTGCAGTGGCAGATTCCCTGAGCCAAGCCTCTCTCAAGCATCTCCTGGTGCAGTCTGCAGTGGCAGATGCCCTGAGCCAAGCCTCTCTCAAGCATCTCCTGGTGCAGTCTGCAGTGGCAGATGCCCTGAGCCAAGCCTCTCTCAAGCATCTCCTGGTGCAGTCTGCAGTGGCAGATGCCCTGAGCAAAGCCTCTCTCAAGCATCTCCTGGTGCAGTCTGCAGTGGCAGACGCCCTGAGCCAAGCCTCTCTCAAGCATCTCCTGGTGCAGTCTGCAGTGGCAGATACCCTGAGCCAAGCCTCATTTTAGCAACTCCTGCTGCTGGCAAAGTCAAGTCTGAAGGTAAACCAAATTCCATGTGCCTCATTAATTTGAACATCAGAGGAAAAATTGAGTTCAAGTCCTAAATTTCTTTGGAGTTTCACTATGATATTTGATAAAATAGTATGAGAATATACCACCTCATGAATCACTCATTAGAGTGTTATTAAATTTGTTGTCGAAAGCTCACACGACTACTTAGTTTCATGACTATTATATGTATTTACTGTTAAATGTCTTGCTCTGCTGTATAATGATAGAAGGATATCAATGTACTTATTTTCCAGCTTTGGAAATGGTTGAACCTTCTCCGGTCATCAAAGTTTCTGCTATCTCCATCAAAAAAGAGCTTGATGATGAAACTGAGGACTTATCCATCAAAGAAGAGACATTCTTGTATGGAAATGAGGTAAATTGAGTCAATATTTTAATGAATATTTTGTAAAGCATTTCAAATGACAGCAATGGCACCATAGATCTTCAAGAGATAAATCTTTTTCCTGCATAATGTCTTCCTCGTTATATAATTATTATTAGGGATTAGGCACGTGTGTCTCAATTTAGTAATTGGCAAGACGTTATGAGAAATATGGTTTAGAAATACCTACCTTATATTTGCTTTTCTAAATAGAAAAACACAAATTTGTACTATTGTTGCCTGTAGCCAAATAAAATTGAAACGTAATGACCTTTGTTGGCAAAATTACACCCAGAACTGTCTTAACTTTTCTTTACTAAATGGTTCTTCTCTGCTTGTCAATTACTAAATGAAAATTGAGTACAAATTTCAAAGAAGATTAATGGAGAATTAGCCACCACATAATTTTCCTCGCGTGTCAATAAATATCATCTCTTCCACTCAAGTGATGAGACTATACAAGCACAATTCAATGCAATACAGTACAATCTATCACGTTTATAAATGCCAATTTTGGTGCAACTGAAGCCAAAGTGTGCACTTGCTTTTGAAATCGTCATTCGAACTCGTTTATTCATTCTAAATTTTAAAATGGTAGAGTGAAATGTTTTTACTCATAAAGCATTGATTTGATAAGATATTTCATATCCAGAAATTTGTGATTCTACCATTCAATAGCTTTTGAGAAGTAGGAACTTACACAGAATTTTATTCAGATTCCTATATTTTATCCTTCTTCATAAATTGCACACATCACTGCCAGCAACATGACATCGTCCTCCACTTCTCCGCAGGCTTGCCCAACTGAACAGCTCAGCCATGCACCTGCATTCTCCTCTTGTTTGCCATGCAAGATGGAAGTTCATGTTGAGGATCATGGCAACCACCCAAGCTCATCACAGAACATTTCTGCTCTGTTGGTCAATCAGGTATATTCACTAAGCCTAATTTTTATGATTTTTTTAAGATTAATTTTTACTAAGCGCTAATTTTTATGATTCAAGATTTTTCCCAACTCTTTGAAATTGCCAATCTTTTGTTTAATTGTTGGTATTTAGTTATAAAGTGAGCAAGTGGAACTGTAAAGATTCGAACAAATGCACTTTTTCTCAAAATAATAATAATAATATTGATAATAAAATTATTATTATCATTGATAAATAATAATAATAATATTTTGCAAAAATTGATGGTATTACTTTTAATTTCCCCTAAGCACGGATTCCATCCTTGAACTAGACATCTAGTTCAAGCAGTGTAGGAAGTTGTAGAAAGGAAGCTTGAGCCTATTACATTAAACAGAATTTCCCCACTCTGCTTGTGTTTCTGGGATCACATGCAAGGAAGATTGGGAAAAGTCTACATGATATGGGAAAGGACCTGTTCAAGATGGATTTCTTTGTGTTTTAACAGTAGTTCTTTCATCTTGAAGTTGTCCATGGTCTGTTTTGGTGAACATATTGTGTGCACTCACAGCAAGTAAATCCCTACTTCTTGTGACATTAAGCTGTTATGAATAAGGAAACAAAATTATCAGTACGATATTGAGCATTAGAGGAGTGAAACTCCACTTCAAAAAATGAATATTTTATTCAGCTTTTATTCTGAGAATATAGTTTCATGCCATAAAAAAGTGGGTACTGCCTTGCTGCATAAGTGTCACAACCCATTAGCCAACCCACAGCTTTATTGGAAGTTGGCTTCCGAATTTAAAAGTTTATGTATCTTAAACCAATATATTTAACTTTACATCAGTAATAATTTGCAATACAGTTTCGGTTTCATCCATGATTAAGGTTGAAATCTCATATCTACTGCTCACGTTGAGAGTAAGTAATTGTAACTCGCTTATTTGCACAAGACAGGAATTAATGCTGCGAGGTCCCTGCATGAACCAGAATAGACTGGTAAATTTCAATTCTCTCTTTATATATGTCAAAAATTTTTATTTTAGTTTGAGACAACTAAAAGATTCTATGAAGAATCAAAGCTGTTGGATGGATATGGCTGTTAATAATAATGTGAATTGTTTTACTTTGTTTTTATAACTAGTGCGAAGCTGGTGGGTCAGCATCGGCATCAGGAGATGCTGCTGACAACGCTGGCGTCTCTGGGGCGTCCAACTCCAGGCAAGGCAGGAGGCTTGGTTGTTCCCAGCGTGGATTGGTGCCTGCAAGTGCAGGTCAACAGCAGCAGCACATTCATCAAGAACATCTTGCTTCAGGATCCCATCGTTCCTCTGACTGCGACAACACCTCTAGTTCAGGGAGTGGACTGCAGCAGAACGATAATGCTATGCATTCGATAAAAGACTCACTGCAGTGCCAAGACTGTGGTTATAAATGTACCACGAAGAAATCAATGCAAAAGCATATAGCTTGCAAACACTTACGCAGAAGTAAACACCAATGTCACTTCTGTTTAAATTCGTGTGCCACCAAAGCTGGACTCAAACAACATATTCTCTTGAGGCATCCTCAGGGAAATTCACAGAAATTTTCTAATGTTAAATACGTTGATGGTTGCAAAAAAATCCTGCACAAGCATTGCATTTCTAAATTGTCAACAATGAAGAAAATGGGCTGCACTGAGTGTGATTTTGCTTGCACTACAAAAAGAAGCTCGAAAAGGCATTTTCTTTTTAAACATTCAACAGAAAAACTTATTCAGTGTTCTGAGTGTGATTATTCTTGCATCGCAAAAAACTTGAAACGTCATTTTCTAAATATGCATTCAGCAGAAAAACCTTTTCAGTGCACCGAGTGTGATTATGCTTGCACGACAAATAGGAACTTGAAGCGACATTTTCTTCAAAAGCATTCAACAGAAAAACCTTTTCAGTGCACTGAGTGTGATTATGCTTGTGTCACAAAAGATAGGTTGAAACAACATTTTCTAAATAAGCATTCCACAGAAAAACCTTTTCAGTGCACTAAATGTGATTATGCTTGCACGACGAATGAGTACTTGAAACAACATTTTCTTAACAAGCATTCAACAGAAAAACCTTTTCAGTGCACTGAGTGTGATTATGCTTGCTCTGCAAAAAGGAACTTGAAACTCCATTTTCTTCGCAAGCATTCAACAGAAAAACCTTTTCAGTGCACCGAGTGTGATTATGCTTGCTCTACAAAAGGGAACTTGAAAAGTCATTTTCTTCACAAGCATTCAACAGAAAAACCTGTTCAGTGCTCTGAGTGTGATTATGCTTGTGTCACAAAAGGCACGTTAAAACAACATTTTCTTCAAAAGCATTCAACGGAAAAACCTTTTCAGTGCACCGAGTGTGATTATTCTTGTGTCACAGAAATGAGGTTGAAACGACATTTTCTACATATGCATTCCACAGAAAAACCTTTTCAGTGCACTAAGTGTGATTATGCTTGCACGACAAATGGTAACTTGAAACAACATTTTCTTCACAAGCATTCAACAGAAAGACCTTTTCAGTGCGCTGAGTGTGATTATGCTTGCTCTTCAAAAGGGAGCTTGAAAATTCATTTTCTTCGCAAGCATTCAACGGAAAAACCTGTTCAATGCACTGAGTGTGATTATGCTTGTGTCACAAAAGGCATGTTAAAAAAACATTTTCTTCAAAAGCATTCAACAGAAAAACATTTTCAGTGCACCGAGTGTGATTATGCTTGCTCTGCAAAAGGGAACTTGAAACTTCATTTTCTTCACAAGCATTCAACAGAAAAACCTGTTCAGTGCTCTGAGTGTGATTATGCTTGTGTCACAAAAGGCACGTTAAAACAACATTTTCTTCAAAAGCATTCAACGGAAAAACCTTTTCAGTGCACCGAGTGTGGTTATGTTTGTGTCACAGAAATGAGGTTGAAACGACATTTTCTAAATAAGCATTCCACAGAAAAACCTTTTCAGTGCACTAAGTGTGATTATGCTTGCAAGACAAACGGGAACTTTAAACGACATTTTCTTCACAAGCATTCAACAGAAAAACCTCTTCAGTGCACCGAGTGTGATTATGCTTGCTCCAAAAGGGAACTTGAAACTTCATTTTCTTCACAAGCATTCAACGGTAAAACTTTTCAGTGCACTAAGTGTGATTATGCTTGCACGACAAATGAAAACTTGAGACATTTTCTTCACAAGCATTCAACGGAAAAACCTGTTCAATGCACTGCGTGCGATTATGCTTGTGTCACAAAAGAGAGCTTGGAACAACATTTTCTAAATAAGCATTCAACAGACAAATCAATTTAGTTTTTTGAGTGTGATTATGCTTGCACTGCTAGAGCACTTGAAAAAACATTTTTCCTGCAAACACTCGTCAGAAAAATCCCCCCAAGTGTGTTAATACTTGTATCAAAAATGCATTTTTGAGAAGCTTCTGTTCTCCAGACAAATATTATTAAAACGATTCATTGAACCAAGTGTAAATGTGCATGCTGGGGGCGTACCGGTCATGGAAAACCTGGAAAGACATGGAATTTGAGTTTTCATTTTCCAGGCCTGGAAAGTCATTGGATTTCATTTCAGGTCATGGAAAGTAACGGAAAAAAAGCGCTTTGATTTCCCTCATTAAGGTTGATGTTGGTTACATGGCCAGGACCGCAATAAAACAACAGCTTGCAGACAAGAAGGCAAGTGCACTGCAAGTTCTCACTTTCAAGACATGAGCGCGGACTTCATGCAGGCTGTAGTCCAAAAGCTACAGGACAAGAGCCCTATCAGGTATGGCCTTTGTAGGAACCTGAGATGGCTGGTGCCAAAAGTCATCGTAAAGAAGGAGTGTAAGGAAGCCGACAAGACACAGTAGAACTGTCTCACTTTGCTTGTTGATGCAAAGAGATTCCCTAACACAGATGTGTATGGTATTGTGCGATAAGATGTGCAACTTTAGAGATGAATCACAACATTGCAGTGAACTGAACGCACAGTTTCAAGCATTTTCAACTTCTGATCGACTGGACACTTTTTAGCATGCCATTCTGTCAAAGAGCACCTACAAGAAGCTGGAATGTAGTGCAGATGCTCATGCTCCTGTCTCATGGCCAAGCCACGGTTGAAAGAGTGTTTTCGTTCAACAAGGAAATCATGACACACAACATGAAAGAGCGAACGTTGGTTGCCCCGCGTGCTGTGGTTGATCATGTTGCACATGTTGGTGGCCTGGACAAGATGACCATCACCAAGAAGATGCTGCTTGCAGCTGGCAGTGCCAAAACAGTCTAAAATAATTATGTGGCAGAAGAGAAAGAGCAGAATGCGAAGGCCCAGAAAACCCAGGAGAGGAAGGCTCCGTTGGATGAGCTAGATGAACTGAAGAAGAAGAAAAGGCATACGGAGGAGGGCATCAAGACGCTTGAGCAAGCAACAGATGAATATGCAGAAGCAATGGAGAGTAGGGTGATTTGAATATTATCGCGACGTTCAACGCCATGAGGCGATTTTGAAAACAAAGCAACAGGAGCTAGACAATCTTGAACTGAACATTAAAGAAAAAGTTCATGAAATAGATGCCAGTTGAAGGTTAGGGTAATGGTGTTGAAAAGTGTTCTGAACTGTATTGACATCATCATGTACAATCTTGTGTGGATTACTCAATATTTGTTGTGATTTGACGCCATTGAATTCATAATAATACCAGTGTGGGCTTTCTTTTCAGATTTGTGTCATTTTTGTTTCTCTGTGTCTGCCTGCTCTACGCATTTACACGTTTGCTATTTATCAACTGTAGGAGATGATAGAATATGCATGGTTAGTCTTTCAGTCATGCTAAACCTGTCGTAAACGAGTCTTGGAAAATTATATTGATGGGCATGGAAAGTCATGGAAAAGTCAGGGATTTTTTTCTAAATACCAGTACGCACCCTGTTAATGGATTTCCGTTATTCTTATATGGAATTCAACATCAATCTCCCAGTTGGGAGATTTTGCTGAATAAAATTTGTTTGGTAAACCTTCTAATGTTAAAGTAATATTGCCGTAAGTTAACAAATAAGGGATATATTTGTATAACTTTCTTATTTCCGGAAAGCCTTCCCCCCAGGGGGGACTTCTGACGGGTGTCTGTGCTCGTCAGAAGTCCTATGGGATTTCGCGTTCCTAGGGGGGATTGTTCCTGAGCGCCCCACCGCTGAGCTCGCGGTGTCTGACTGTAGGTCTCAGTTGTGGGGTTAAGTTATTATGTAGGCAGGATTCCTTACATTTCCCGTCTCTGTCTCTCTCGTGCGGGCGGCCGACGTCCCGTGTAAGCGACCTCTTGTTCGAGTGTCTTCGTTTCTGTTGCTTTTCACCTGTCCCTCCTTGTCACTTCGTCTATTTGAAATGCTAACGCTGCTTCTTTCGAGCCAGCTTCAGCGGGCTGGACATCTGAGACCTTCCGCCCCTTGTGGGTGATGAATAATTGAGACCTTCCACCTCTATGGTGATGTTCATCTTGACTTTCGGTGCGAGATAGCTAAATAGCTGAAGCGCTAGTAAACATTTGGCCACTAAACTAACTAACTAACTCCGGAAAGCCTTGTTCATGAGTAAGGTTGAATTTGTGTTTAATTTGATGCTATGGGACAGATTCATTTATTTTGCTTACTCTATGTTGCAACAAATGATAAACAAAACTTGGCGACACTTTCAGTCCCAGTGGCCGAGGTTGTGTCCAACATGTTTTTTAGAACGGTAATTGAAAGTAAATGTTCATTCTTCATAATATTTTTTTTTTCTTCATGAAGGTAGTTATTATATGATGCTCAAGATGATGATAATACGGAGTTTAGTCAATTAAGACATAAATTCTTGATTTTTATTCCGTTCACTAATTGTAGTCGATACGTTTATTGGCAGACTTGTGTGCTATTTATACACGGTGCGTTTCGTTAGTGCGTTAGTAGACGCGTCATAGGGGGTGTTGATTGGGGTGGGTGGTCTGAGAACTGTAAAATGGGTTGAGTGGTGCAATGGGATGAGTGGTATAAATGGGTTACCTGGTATAATTGTGGTGGGTGGTTTTACTAATGTGAATTTGTTGACCAGGGTGAGTGGGTTCGTTCGCTGTGAACGGTTGAGTAACAAGAGAGAGTTGAGTTCAGCCCATCAGTGATGGATCAGCCCCAGAGGGAAGAAGGAAGAGCGCGCCCTTAGACTGCGAACAGGCCTACCCTCGCCGCCCGATCGGTTGCAGTCTTTGTGCACTTTTTTTGTACACGGAAAAAAATACGTGAGATTATTTTCTCAAAGACAAGCGAATATATTGGAGCATTTGATCCGTGAGTTCCATTGCAACACGCCTGGACGCTTACACTATACAGGGTCTTCGTAGTTCCACATTATCACGCTTTAATTTTTTGTCATTCTTTATTTACGGGGGCTAAATTATGTTTTTAGTAAAGGTAATTTTTCGTATAAATAAGATATATATAATTAAGTCGGTGAAGAGAACACAAGGAAAATTTATTTAGATCAACTCGAAAAGCAAGAACATTACAGGGTGGCCCAGTGGGTAAAGTTCAGAGTACCATGATTGACGCAGAGAGGCGCGGGTTCGACCCCAGCTCTGTGCGCCAGTTTCTGGTCAGAATCGGCAAGGAGGCCGGGCGGTTAAGTAAAGTAGAATTGTAGCAGTGAGTTGCGAGTTCGAGACCGCAAAATGCCGTGAATGTTCTGCGATGTTAAGAATCGACGACAGGCCTACGGCCTAATAAACGCTGAAACCGCTAAAAAAATTACAAAGTAGCGATAACAGGTCAGACTTGCCATAAATTCCAATGCCTATATGCTACGCTATTATACTGGTTATATGAGTCGGATTTGATCCGCAAAAATTTCCGGCATCACGTACGCACGGCTCGGAATTGTTGTTTTCGGTAGAAGCTGTGTTGTGAATGACAGCCAGCTGTTTTTAAGCACAAATAAACCCTGTATAGGCAAGGCGCTGCATGGACTAGTTTGCAGTGCTCCCATACGATGAAATAAAAAAGAAGAGAGCACTCGTTGCATTCAACGAGTAAACATCTAGCGTGTTTCGCTCGTGACTGCTTAAATTTAACTTGGAAATAATCTCGTATACTGTACATCTATTACATTGACCATACTTCTATACATATATACGACGAGTATATAAGCGATGGGTCCGTTCAGACTCAAGAACCTGGCTGACTTTCTCTACCTTCTTCTCTTTATGAGAAGAGGCAGTAGGTAGGAGTAGGTCTGTGATCCAGCGGCCAGCATAGGTTTTAATTTATGTACTAACTACAAAAGGCACTGGAAAATTACTTAAAGGCACTTATAGTGGTTGAGATTTTGAGTTAGAAGTTGCAACGGCCGTCCCTCTTCCCGAATTAGTTGATATAAAAATTATGTAGGTTGGAGTTAAGACTGAAGATTCAGCGATTTATCCAGGGTTGGAAAATGATGGCGCCGTTCTAACACATATATGTGTGGTCGTTAAAATAAACATGACATGAACACAATGGAATAACCATGTTGAAAGAATACACAGAACACAATTAGTAATTCAGTCATGACAGTAACTCTGAAATATTATATTACATTAGAAGAATCGAATTCTGTAGAAGAATTAAGCAGTTTACTCCTTAGCTGTTAACTCCATGGCGGAGTTAACTGCTAAGGGGTACCTAACTGTTAATAGTTACTGTTAACTGATAATGGTAACTCCATTAAAGCGTGATTGGCTAATGTTGCATACTGGGCATTCTAAACAAATTCCACAATTTTGATGGCACGATTTATACATAAAATTATTTTTTGCCATTTACTAAACTTTTTATTATTTAGAAATTATACGAATTTTATTCGTGCATGATAATTGATGATTTACTGACTGGATGTTTTTATAATGGTTTAACTTCTATTTATTTAACACTTCTATTCTATAGTGAAATTGATGAAATCAGCAAACGAGATCTAGATAATTAAATTACATATAGTTACAGAGGTTAATAATCACGAGTTTGGAGTTGTAATAAAATTATTTACGACTTGCACAAGTAAAGATAATGCGAGATATGAATTCGAGTCACTAAAGACAAAAAAGAAGCTTTCCTTAGTCATAGCGGACACAAACGGCAGATTGGCAAAATATGAAAAGAATCTGATAGCTTAATCATTCCAAGAACGCGTTCAAGAACGGACTAGACAAGGCCATCCATGAGCATATGTTTAGTCTTAAAATGCCTCGTACCCTACCGAACAACTGATATCTAGAAGCGATTTTAAACCTACCGTCCGTTGAAAAGATGTGATCAAAAGGCCAGTCTAGTCAAGAAAAGCACAAGAATCGGCGACAGGCCTATCCAGGCCTATTTTTTAATGCCGAAGATACTATACTATACTAAGAGCTGCTAACATCCAGAAAACTCCTAGATTTTCAGCCAATCGAACGCAGTACAAATCATTTCCAACCAACGCATGCGATAAATCATCTTGAAACAATAATACATTGATAATTAAGCAACTCAGGATGGAACTTTGAAATGATGCTGAATATATTATTTTCAATCCACCGTGGCCGTTTTTATTTTGTCCAAAAATTCAGTTAAAAGAAAAATTGGAGGAACATAAGTTTCACTCAAAAGTATAAATTTGAAACACTTAGATTTCAATTAGACTAAATATTAAATATTAATTCATTTACAATTTGTATCTATATATAAGTTGAACGCAACAAATTAACCTTCATCAAGCCAGTGTATGCAGTGTACCTCGATATTGCCAAAGCATTTGACAGTGTCCCACATGAGCGGCAGTTGCGTAAAGTGAAGTCATTGGTAATAGAAGGAAACGTATTGCAATGAATCAGAGATTTTCTAGTAGATAGACGACGAGTCAGCATTAACGGAACCGTGTCAGACTGGGCATCATTGCGCAGTGGCGTGCCACAAGTAAGCGTTCTTGGGCCTCCTTTTGGCGTTATTTGTTCGTGGCTTTAATAAACGATCTGCTAGGAGTGTCAATCTATTGACATTTATTGACATTTATTATTTATAATAAATGTTAGTGACAATTTTATTGTCACTATATATGTCAGTGACACAAAAGCTTGTAATACGTACAATGGGGGATGGGGCAAGCAAAGTGCAAGTGCAAGTTGATCTTGGTACTTTAGTTAACTGGATTGAAGCGTGACAGCCGCGTTTTAATGCTGACAAGTGTAATGTACTTCACCTCGGCATGAATGATGAACAGCAAGATTACAGTATGAGAAGACATGGCTGCTACGAGAAATTAATGATTGAAAAAGTCTAGCGCGGAAAATTTTTTGGGACTTTATGTTGACAACGCTCTGAAATTTCTAGGCATATTGAAACGCAAGTTAATAAATTCAATAAACAGGTCGAACTTATCAGACGCTTTTACGAGTTCCTAGATGCAGCTATTTGACGCTGTCATGCGCCCGAATCTAGAGTTTGGCAACGCTGTGTGTTCACTGAAACTTGAAAATGACAAAAATTAAGTAGAGAGTGTTCAAGGGCAAGTCCTATGAAGAAAGATTATGAAGCTTCCAAGCCTCAGTTATCGACGTTGCGTGGGGACCTCATTGAAGTATACAAGTATACTCATGACTTATACAAGGTCCCAGAAGGATTACTAGAATTCTTAACAAGAACCGACACCAGGGGCCACGGCTATAAACTAAAAAAACTGCGTTGCATTTCATTCACGCGACAACATTTCTTTTCGTTTCGAGACACCGAAATGTGGAACAGCCTCCCTGACAGCATCGTTAACGCATTCAAGAATAAACTGGACAAGGCTGTGCAAAAGTATATGTTCGGTCATGAAACGTCTGACACCTTGCGGAAGTCCAGTAATGAGGTAAAACCTACGTCAATTGAAAAGAAATTATCAAAAGGCCAGTTTTTAGATCTGTGAACTAGTCACGAAAAGTACAAGGATCGGCGAAAGGCCTAACCAGGCCTATTTTTCACCGCCGAATGCAATGCTATGCTAATAAGACTTTTTTAAACACCTGTTGGAGGTCGACAGGGATTTTTTTCTAATGAATCTGTAGGTTTACGGTTAAAAACTATAGTTACGAAAAATTTTGGCCCCAAAACAATCAGAACTTGGTAGTCTGGAATTAGGTTCAGATTTCTATGTTCTTCAAAAGAAAAAAATTAAGTACGGAGTGCACAGAAAATCAACTTGAACACCACACCACTTCAACATCTGTTGAAAGTGGTGCTGATGGCTCTTAAAACACTTGCCGACTGGGCATGTGAATTACGCTGCAAATTTTGGTATTTGGTGACAAGCAGACGAATAATAACGAACAGACATTGGATGAGCAGACATCGGATGGGCAGACATTGGATGATAACAGTGACACTAGAACAGTGACACTAGAACAGTGACACTAGAACAGTGACACTAGAACAGTGACACTAGAACAGTGACACTAGAACAATGAGGATAAAAGCTATCGTAGGAAAAAATTATTTAAATAATTGAAAATTTTTACTCCTACTTTCAACTGAACGGGGATTAAATCCACAATATTTGTTCAATTTTTTTTTCATCAAATCTTTATTCATAGAGGAAAAACTGATGCTATTAAACCTAGAACCACAATTTAAACAAGATTTCGATTAAATCTGGTACGATCTATTTTCTTATCAACAAAAAATTAACTTAAATTATATTTTCATTTTAAATTCAGTGTTGTGGTAACATTTCGCATATTATTTAATTTATATCTCGTATGATCGACCGAACTCGTTCGACGAAACGCGTTCGTAACGTGCGTCGTCGACGCTCGTGTTTGTCTGGCGTTGCCTGGCAACCCTTACAACGTGGCAGCAGTGTTGCCAAATGTCGAGAAATTTCTGTAATAACACAGAACTTCCACTCAACTCAATATAGCAGAACTACACCACTTAGAATTATTGTTTAGAAAAATATACATCATGCGTATAAATCAAGGTTTAATGGTTATAATAGTAATAAAAATAGGTCTCAATATAGAGTTACCCGCTTAAGATGAAATTTACAGATTAAATACACAGAAATTATTTGTTAGAGTGGCAAGAATTTTTTCTGTGTTATCGATAGCGCAGGCTGACCGTTATCATGCATAGCTAAGCTTGGTGACGGCAGAGAAGGTTGTTAGCAGTCAGCGAGGCTGGAAAAACGCATTTAACTCATAATTCAAGGTAATTCCTATTAGAATTATTCACAATTTATTGAAACACTGTGTAATTTAAGTGTGGTAACTGTTATTTGTTTCGGTGATAAATGTATAAGTTAATTTAATGAAGTCTAAACTTGCCTGGTGAGAACTGGAATCTATGGACATTCTCGATAAAGTTTCTGTTGTAATTGTCTCAAAATTTAATTGTTTGCCTATTGCAATTGATATGATGTGTCATGCGTGATGTGAAGAAAAGAAGTTCGCTTATTTTGTGAACAATTGGAAACTATAAATTAGTTCAGTTCAGTTGGAATTTTGTAAATGAGGAAAATTCTAGTTTTACATTAAAAGTAAAGCTAGTTTTTAGAACTACGTTCAATGATATTCACTTGCTTCGCCTAGTTTTTCAATTCACTAAACTCTTTGATGAAATAAATAATATTTTAATAATTAATTTAGATTAAATCGTAACCGGAACCTCTACTATGGGCTATGTTGCTATGCAGTGTCTATGTAGCGCGGCAGTATCTTTATTATATGAGGTTGTAAACATCATAGAAAACTCCCATAATAAAATGTTTATTTGTTTATTATAAAATAATAACGTGCAACAGCAGACACCACCATTCATCCACACCCTTACTCGCGTTCATCCACCATTCATCCTCACCCCGACTCGCGTTCATCCACCATTCATCCACACCCCGACTCGCGTTCATCCACCATTCATCCCAACACCGACTCGCGTTCATCCACCATTCATCCCCACCCCGACTCGCGTTCATCCACCATTCATCCTCACTCCGACTCGCGTTCATCCACCATTCATCCTCACCCCGACTCGCGTTCATCCACCATTCATCCATTCAATTGGAGCCTTCGTGTTTTTTTGTGTGGTCTGTAATATTTGGTGTAGTCTGTTGATCAATTCTCATTTGTAAGAGATGGACCGTCTATGCGTTCAAGAAATCAATTCAATGTGAAATTGATTGAAATTTTTTATGTAGCATTACTCGAATACGAGTTTCTCTCCAATAAAGTCGATTGCCGTATTAATTAAAATAATTGAAATAATATCATGTCAATCGCAGCGTTTATCACACCAATAACATCGTGCCGATCGCATCGATTATCGCAACTATAATACTGTTCTTTTAATTTTATCGTATTGAAACGTTTTATCGCGCACATCTTTCAAATTGTATCTACAATACCTACCGCATTTGCGTTATTGTATCTACATTCAGCATCTGAGCCAAAAGCCACAGACCAAGCTGGATTTCCGCAAATCTGCCCAGTTGCTCGCTGATTGAAGCCCGTAAGTCAGCAACCACTGCTTAATCCTGTTCGTTCTTATAGAATGTAAGGCAATCACGCCAACCCATCTGAACATAATCCCAGCACAGCCCTACCTCCACACTTACCCCGACTATCCACCATCTTGCAGCCAATAACTTCATCCACTTCCTCATTTGCCTCCTCACTGCATCCACTCCCACACGCACTTGGCGGGAGATTTTATAAATTTAGTAATTTTTATGTCAAAATGTGTCGCTAGATAAACTAGTGATAACGTTGGACGTCCGAAAACGAGTGAGGTTGTAGCGATAGATGGGCTCATTGCTGGCCGATGCCGCTCACACTGCTGTCTAGCGATAAGATCGGTAATTGAAAAAAACTGTCGCGATTTATAAAATTTTCAACGGACAGCGATAACAACTTAATAGCCCCGATAGCGATAAAAATTCGTGTCTTAACTCATACGAGAGTCGAGTTACTTGCGTAAGCTTGCAGCATCATATAGGCCAGGCTCGTTGCACACGGCGGTGACGAGAATTCTTAAGTCGAAATGGTCCTAATTCTGCCTGCATAATTAAGGACAATGGCAATAATATTAAAAAATATTTCAGGTGTTTATGTATGAAGGAATTGAGTTGTATTCATGCCATGGATTGAAATGAGTTACATTCGTGGAGTGCCAAGGGATTGAGTTATGTAAATAGTCTCGTTAATATAACGAAGAATAATAATTGTTGATTGATCTCCGGTTAAAAATTGTTGACGCATTTTTGTTTCAGGATGATGGCGAAGCCAACAATCGGAATCGACTTCGGCACGGCAAAATGCTGCGTGGCGACCGTCAGGAACAACAAAGCCGAAGTTTTGCCGAACGCAAGAGGGGACAGGACGACCCCCAGCTGGGTGGCCTTCAACGACGTGCAATACCTGGTGGGGGGCGAGGCTAAAGACCAGGCGCTGCACAACCCTAGAAACTCGATTTACGGAGTCAAGAATATTTTGGGAAGAGCTTGTGAGGACGAACGTGCTGTCAGCTATAGAAAAATGTATGCGCCGATCATGACTAAAGACGGAAACCGACCGATGATAACAATTCACCGTAAAGGAGATGTTCTGAAGCTGAGACCAGAACTTGTGGCCGCCATGCTGCTGCTGAGGATGAAGCAGGAAGCTGAAGCAGCGCTGGGGGAGATTGGGGGCGCCGTGGTCTCGGTGCCCGTTTACGCCACCAACGCCCAACGCGAGGCCATTGTGACCGCGTGTAAAATAGCCGACCTGGAGTTGCTGGACCTCATCAGCGAACCGACGGCGACGGCTTTGGTGTACAGGGAGAACCTGAAGGGTTCAATCGACGAAACAACGGCAACATCCTTGGCCAGCAAGGACAACCTTAAAGGTCCCATCAACGAACCAAATGCTTCCACTTTGCCTAACACTAAGAACAAGAATCGTTTAGAGCCTCACAATGTCCTAGTTTTCGACATGGGAGCGGGAAAGCTTGACGCGTCGTTAATAAGTGTCAGCGAAGAAGAGGTGCGAGTGCTGGCAGCGAGTGGGGATGAGGCCTTAGGTGGGGATCATTTGGATTGGAAGTTGTTGGACAAGATTGAAAAGATTGCCAACCTAAAATTCAAAGACAACGAACCCAACGCACCACGGGATTTATTGCGAAGAAAATTTTCTTGCGAGAAAATAAAATTAAATTTGACTCTCTTGAAAGACACGCAAGTAACAAGTGACGACCTGGGCATCGATCATATGGAGTTTAAACACAAGCTTACACGGAATCAATTTGAAGAAACTTTCTCTGGATTTTTGGACGAAAAATTGAAGGCGATTTTAAGTCATCTTATAAAAAAGGCAAATATTTTTAAAGCTGAAGTGAAAAACGTCATCGTAGTCGGAGGCAGCAGTCGGATTCCCAGAGTTCAGCAGATCATTATGGATTTCTTCGGCACAGCCAATCTCAACATGACCGTCAACGCCGATGAAGCTATTGCTGAAGGCGCTGCACTCTGGGCCCATGAACTGGCAAGCCAATCTGTCCATCCTCAGGATATAAGCGAATCCTCAGGCCATCCAACTTGTTTCAATTTAAGAGACTTAGTGCCTGACCCATCAAAGATTCCGGGAGAGAATAATTTGAAGCATTTTATTGAACGTAAGGCTGATACCTCGATCAGTATCAGAGCCCCCAAAAAAGGCAAGAAGGGTTCTGATGGACATAGACAGTACAAGCAAGGAAAGTACGGTATATTTCTAGTTCAATCTCAGGAACTTCCTCTCAAACTTGCCGTATCACTCGGCATGATGCCTCCGTTGTTCAAAAATCAGGTCTCCGAAGCAGTGGCATGGCTAGGTCAACTTGAGACAGAACGAGGAAACTATATGAAGCAGTTGGAAGTTGCAGACGAGCTTGAACATTTCTGTTATGATTTTAGGAGCAAACTCAATTCTTTGCTAGCATCCACAGAAGAGGTCATCGAATTTCTAAGCGCCATTGATGGTATGGTCGAAAAAGATGCCGAGAAAATTAAGAATGGGCTACTTGAGAAATTGCGCAAGCTGTCGACACTTGATGAAAATCATGTTGACAATGAATCAAGTTTGTCGAAGAACGAAGAGGATAACGGCGACTGTCCCTTGGTGCCAAAAGATGCTGACTCTAAAATCCGTGGTACAGATAGAGAAAAGGTGCACTTTAGCGCAGATATGTCAGATGATGATTACGAAAATTCGGAAGATCATCATAGGGAAAAAATCGATGAACCCGTCTGTACAGTGGCAGAAAATAGAAATGAAACTATATCCCATGAAGTCAGGAGGAAGAACAACAAATCTGAACATCCCAAAGTTGACGGCAAACAAGTGACGTGCGTGAACGCCAGTTCTGACCAATTAGAAGCTAATGGTAAAGACAAACCAATGGCAGAAGTGAATGCCTTCTCTGACCATACCAACGTTGACAGTAGAGTCAGTCAAGTAGCAGGTATCAACGCCAGTTCTGACCAAGCGGACGGTGATGGCAGAGGCAGTCAACAAGCATGTATGAACTCCAGTTTTGACCAACCCAAAGTTCATGTCATAAGCGATCAAGATGCAGATACGAACGCCAGTTCTGTCAAAGCCAAAGCTCATGGCAGTGGCGCTACATCCACAGATGACAACGCAGTTGCCCACCAAACACACGCTGATATTGGATGCAAACTATTCACAGGTGACCGAGCACACCTTGGTCAGCACACCGGTGCTGACCAAGCTAAAGTTGACAGAAGATGCAAAATATTTGCAGGTGGGAATGCCAGTTCTGATCAATTCAAATCTGACGGCAAAAGCGGTCAGATTGAATGTGAGAACGCTAGTTCTGCCCAAGCTGAATGTGATGGCAGAGATGTAACAATGACAGGCGCGAACGCTGGTGCGGACAAAATGAACGATGAAGGTAAAGGTGCACCAGTGGCAGGTCGGAATGGCGAAGCGATCCACACCAATCATGATGATAAATTCGCACCAGAAAAAATTGGGACCGCCTGGGCTGACCAAGCCAACGCTGATGGTAGCTGTGCATTAGGGACGAACTACGACCAGAGTTCGTCGCCACTCGTTTTGATAAAAGCTGGTCAAAAGGTTCTGCCTTCTGTGGCTGAGTGTATGGAGCACAGCCATCGGAGCAATGAAAAGATTGGGGAGCATTCAACAATGGATGCAATAAGACATTCTGTATCAGATCAATGCCCAGAGATACCTCAATCAAATGAAATAAAAACTGAACAAGATCCTGAAATGAACATGAACGACTGTGGATCAAGAACCAGCGTGGCTCGACCCAAAGCTGATAATTCCCAGAAGGATGAGTTGATGGAAGCAACTGAAAATTGTGAATTTAATCGGGCAGAAACCCCATCTCATGGTTTTCAAATTAACCGTAACACCGATCCAAGGTTTTACAACGAAGTGTATGGAAGCATCAACTTCTTGAAAAATCTTCTAAGAGAGGAAAATATTTTCTTATATACGTACATTTTTCCGATGCACACAAGGGCTCTGGAATGTTTGCAGTGGTTGCTGCATCGAGCGAATCAGCTCGACACTAAACTCCAGCGAGAAATTTTATACATTTGCCGCATTATTATCAATCAATTATTTTTCCGAATGGCTCATAATCCGAATTTGATTCCTTGTCCTGACTTTAATGCACATTATAATATTCACAGATGGCTTTATTGAACATTGCTGTTAGCTCGAAACACCTTTTGAAAAATTATATATTCCCAGAATAAAGCAGCTATTGTTCAAATACCGATAATGCCCTCCACGAATAAGACACATTCATTTGTCAGTTGTAACTTTTAACTGCCGTGTAGCACCGCTTCACGTAATGCTTTTAAAATTCATTTGTGAATAAATACACAACTGAATCGGAATCATTTCTCGATTATAAATCAAGGCTGCAGATTGTCTTTAGAGGTCTAAATCGAACCTGATATCAATAGTGCACTATATGAAAGAGATCTATTATCATGCATAAATTATTTACCTCTAATAAGTATAGTCTATATTGTGAAATTTTGGGTATTACTTACACAACGATGTCAATGATTAAGCAACACTACCGTATATGAAGACGTTACTGCTTAACTAAGTCCAATTCCTGAAGATAATTACAGTTGCGGTAAAGTGGTAACAATTATTTAATAAACATGGGGCATTGAGGCAGATTCGCAAAAGTAATTACCATCTATGCATGTTAGTGAATAATTATTCAGACATTTTAAGAAAGCCTCCTATCGTTGACATGAAGCTGGGAGTTACAAGTGTCCTAAAACTACGAATGCCGTTATCAGTTCTGAGAACCTGGCCCGTGTTTTCGACATTACCCGAATGACTTGTACTCAGATAAATGCATGCGTTATTTGTCTTAATAGCGACGCACATATTGCCCGTGACAATAATACGTTGATTTTCGGGGCCGAACTGGGTCAGCGCCAATGATCAACACAATCGAACAGAGGCATTATAATTTGGACAATATCTCTGATTTTTCTGTGCGTGAATTAAACTTGTATCAATGTTTAGGTGTCCAATGTACGGATTTATGTTATGGTTTGTAATGTTAAGTAAGTAGGCGGTATAATTTACGACAGGTATCCAGCGATTATGAAGCTAATTTAAAGATATAAATTATCAGGATTATAAGACACATTGGATACAATAAATTTAGTAAGATCACTTAAATATATTAGGAATACCAAGAAAAATAGAAGTTTTTTAGTTATGCCAATACACTGATTTTTTATTGTACTGATGCGAAATTCTTGCGATGTTCGTATTTTGAAGCAGCGAAGGCTGGACAATGGGACTATTGTGATCATTTATCTTGATCATTCATGTATGCAGAAGTGCAGCGATATTGCAATTCAGTTAGCATTTATTTTTTTATGAAAATGACTGTAAATTCATTCACTGTTGATCAATAAGGAATTTAAAAGCAAAGAAAACGCCAAGCGAATTCACCATATCGATATTGAAAACGTTTCAGAGTCCAGCTCCATCATCAGTTCGACAATCTTAAATTCCTTTCTTTGCTTTTAAATTCCTTGTGAACTTGCAATATAAGCAGACTGATAAGTACTGTTGATCAATTTCAAGTAATTTACCAGCAGTGCAAAAAAATGGACTATTTCCTAATTAATCAATATATTATCTAACCAATCGGCATGATAATTTCATTACTGATTCACTAACTCGATACTCGAAATTTCAAGTAGATTCTTCGATTGAAATTCGCTTATTCCAATAATTGATGAATGACTGAAAAATGCTGCATCAACTATATCCCCTGATGTATCAACACACCTCCCATGATGCCATCCCCTTTTTCCTTTTGCTTTAAAATTAGTGAAACAAAAAAAAAATCGAAAAAGCGAACTTCCTTTTTCTGTACCAAATTATTGGTTAATTTGCAATATATGTAAATTAATGTTGTACATTTCCCATCACGCGTGGAAAATGCGTACGAATGTCATGCGCACGCGCCAAACATTCGTTAGCAACATGTACATTTTGGGACATCTATGTGATTACATTGTATATCTGCTGGTTAAAGACGTTGAATTCTTACTTGGATCAACTATTTCTTCAAAGGAGATAAACGAGTGACCATAAACAAATGAGATGTTTTTTCTTGACATTGAAGTGTAATAAATGAAGTGTAATCAAGATATTGAATAAAAAATACGATGATTTTCTCTAATGGTATAATTTCCTTCAAATTGGTTGAGAATTTTGCTTTACATTATAACGTAATCCAAACAATTTACGGCTAGTTCCTCTTCGCATCGATAATATATTTTAATATTAAATTGAGTTATTTTAATTATTTAATTTTTTTGATATCTTATGCAATTATTATCTGAAAAAATGCGAAGTATAAATTTTATTAACTTCACTCAAACTCTGCCTGAGGAAAATATTAATGCTGATATTTAAAGATATACAATTAAAAATAAAATAATGAACTCCGTAAATAAAACTGCTGTAATGGATTATATATTTACCACAGAAGTGCTTACGTTTTTATCGCATATTTAAACATGCCCTAATTAAAAATAAAATAATGAACATCGCAAATAAAACTGCTATAAGAGAAATGGATTACATATTTACCACAAAAGCGCCTACGTTTTTATCGCAAATTAACACGTGCCCTAATTAAAAATAAAATTATGATTCAATTCATTCAAAATAAAGATTCAATAATTCAATATAACTACATCCTAGATCCCGCAAATTAAACTGCAGTATTAGAAATGAATTAAATGTTTATTATAAAAGCGCCCACGTTATATCACCAACTTAACGTGCCCCACCAAATGCATATATGCAGAGGGGAGTCTGATTGATGTTTGTTGATTCTATTCGTACTTGAAGCCGCGGTCCCGAAAGTTACCCTCGGAATACCGAGGGTTAAACTGCGTCTACGACCACCCACACTCAAGGAAATGAGGGGGAGTTTGTCCAACTAGCGAATCACTTATTTACGTGTGTCGGTTAGCCTGACCCAGGGCCATACTTTCAAAACTCGCTAAGTGAACGTAAGTACTTACGCTCTATTTTCTTATCTTTTATTGGTGGATTTTGCTTGAAAGGCCGTCAATGATTGGCTGATGAACTTACGATCTCTTAACTTTTTTTTGAAAGTATGGCCCCCAGTCTGTAAAAGACAAGAGTACGTATCCGCTCTCTGCTCGGGCGCTGCGTACGAAAGAGTGTCACTGTTTTTAGTATTTAGACAATGTGAGCCATTTATTTCCCTGAGGCTCGGTAGTTACGCTAAATAAATTACAGCGTAACTAATTGTTGTGAAGAAATAAAAATAAGATAATGAACGATATTGTGTTCTATCCTATATTCTCATAAATAAATTCTAGTGGAGAAAATCTCATGCCAACAATGGCGTGTAATAAAATGCTTCCTCTTAAAATGATTTAAGGACAGGCATTTAAATAGGCACAGTATTTTTAATTACAAACTAATAACACATATACGAACTAATAAAAATTGAATCCGAGTTACTACATTAATTTAATTACGCAGGATAACAAGGTGCCAGCTTAAGAGAACAATTATGCACAACATAATGCACCGTATTTTTCAAGGCTAATTTCTTGGACTAAAATTCGGGACTCGACCTGATTATTCCATTGCAACACCACTGAGAGATTCCTTCAACTTTATAATAAATTGTTTACTTGCAATTGTATTTAAAATTATTTTAGTAAATAATTTGTTTATTATTAAATTTGAATAATACGAACGAAAAAGTAAATCTATTAAGTGAATAATTGAATCAAAATTTCTCGATGCGACTCTCGAAAAAAAGATGGTGTAAAATTATGTAATTGATAACAAAATGGTAGACTCGCGAGCTTCATGTCGCTGCGTCACATACGAGTTTATGATGAAATTAATACGAGTTTTTTAATGGGGAGAGGAGGTCACTGGGTCCGCAGTCAAATGAAATCTATTTGTGTGGAAAAATGACCACATAAATTAGCGGCGATATTTTAGAAATGACCAGAAAGTTTTCTGTAAAATCTACGTTGAATTAAAGTCAATTTTTTTTTTGTTTGATTAAAAAATATATAAAAATATATAACGTTATCCTCGTTAGATATCAAAATTTTTTAGTGTTGCGATAGTGTACACTTATTGCAGTTATATTCTCTGTAGAGAAATTTCATTGATCGTTTCAAGTAACGCGTATGGGACGAGTTTGATCAGCGGTCATGTTTGGGAGACGTTGCTTGGATACAGAAATGCGCGGCAACAGCGATGCCAAATATCAAGATATTCCTCGGGCGCTGAAATTCTTACGATACAATGGAATTGGGAGTGAAAAATTTTATATTTGCATAAATAGTTAACATTTTCACTTGAAAAATTAATAGATATTTATTACCTGTTGAAGATGAACTGAATAAACGTATTAGTTTATATTTCTGTGCAAACAGAGATTCTTCTTGACAAACCCAAGATATTCTGTACCAGCGAACGCGCTCATTACAAGCTAACGCGTTGGTGGACGAGGAGGTTCATTTCAAGCGACAGTGAGGTAATGGTGAAACATTTACAGTACAATTAATGATAATTAAAAGTGAGATAATCTCCTAAACAATTAATAATATTTGAGTTTGTAGAGTGGTAACCGGATATGCATTTAGCTTGGTACAACAAGTTCTGATGCCGAATGGACGAAACGAAATTGTTAAGAAAAAAGTGATCTCTTTTACTTGCGGGGAGTGAGAATCGTACTAATTTTTGAAAAAGATCTGAATTTTAATGCAGTTTTATGTGATTCGTTAACATGGTAATTTACATGATAATTACATGATTTGCATGATGAATTTCAATACAGTTTTATGCAATTGATTTACATGATAATTTATATGATAGTTACATGATTTACCTGGTCTAAATGATGAATTTCATACAGTTTTATGTAATTAATTGACATAATAATTACATGATTTACATAGTGAATTTCAACACAATTTTGTGTAATTGATTTACATGATAATATAAGCTACCTGCTATGGTCCAAAACGTCAAAAATTCATCACATTTACACTAGAAAATACATTTAAATCTGAGAAATGTGTGAGTCATTGTCCAAATAGCGATGGGGCTCATCCTGACAGAATTCAGCCCTGGGTTCAAGACCTCACGGAGAAATGGTGTCACTTTTTTGGTAATTTTGGTAATGCGCAATATGAGCCATCCATTTTTCCAAAAGAGTGACCTCGATTTCAATTGTCTGTTTACTAGTACCAAAATACTAGTCATTAATTTACTTTGTGTTAGGAACGAAATATTTTTAATGTGTAGGCTTAATCCTGTCTTTTATATTTCAGGGAGATGGTGAAGCCAACAATCGGCATTGACTTCGGCACGGCAAAATGCTGCGTGGCGACCGTCAGGAACGGCAAAGCCGAAGTTTTGCCGAACGCCAGAGGGGACAAGACGACCCCCAGCTGGGTGGCCTTCAACGACGTGCAATACCTAGTGGGGGGCGAGGCTAAAGACCAGGCGCTGCACAACCCTAGAAACTCGATTTACGGAGTCAAAAATATTTTGGGAAGAGCTTATGAAGACGAACGTGCTATCAGCTATAGAAAAATGAATGCGCCGATAATGACTAAAGACGGGAACCGACCGATGATAACAATTCAACGGGAAGAGAAGGTTATGAAGCTGAGACCAGAACTTGTGGCCGCCATGCTGCTGCTGAGGATGAAGCAGGATACCTGGAGTTGCTGGACCTCATCAGCGAACCGACGGCGACGGCTTTGGTGTACAGGGAGAACCTGAAGGGTTCAATCGACGAAACAACGGCAACAGCCTTGGCCAGCAAGGACAAACTTAATGGTACCACCAACGAACCAAATGCTTCCAATCTGCGCAACACCAAGAACCAGAATAGTTTACAGCCTCACAATGTCTTAGTTTTCGACATGGGAGCGGGGAAGCTTGACGCGTCAATAATAAGTGTCAGCGAAAATGAAGTGCGAGTGCTGGCAGCGAGTGGGGATGAGGCCTTAGGTGGGGATCATTTGGATTGGAAGTTGCTGGACAAGATTGAAAAGATTACCAATCTGAAATTCAAAGAAAACGAACCTAACGCACCAAGGGACTTGTTGCGAAGGAAATTTTCTTGCGAGCAAATAAAATCAAATTTGACTCTCCTGAAAGACACGCAAGTAACAAGTGACGACCTGGGCATCGATCACAAGGAGTTTGAGCGTGAAGTTACACGGAAGCAATTTGAAGAAACTGTCTCTGGATTGTTGGACGAAAAATTGGAGGCGATATTCAGTCACCTTATCAAAAAAGCAAATATGTTCAAAACTGAAGTAAAAGAAGTCATCGTAGTAGGAGGCAGCAGTCGGATTCCAAGAGTTCAGCAGATCGTTATGGATTTCTTTGAGATAACAAAACTCAATATGACCGTCAACGCGGATGAAGCTATTGCTGAAGGCGCGGCACTTTGGGCCCTTAAACTGGCAAGCCAATCTGTCCACCCTCAGGGAGTGAGTGAATCGTCCGGTCATTCAACTTGTTTCAGTTTAAGGGACTTAGTGCCTGACCCATCAAAGCCTCCGGGAAAGAATAATTTGAAGCATTTTATTGAGCGTAAGGCTAATATCTCGATCAGTATCAGAGCCCCAACGAAAAGCAAGAAGGCTTCTGATGGACATAGGTTGTACCAGCAAGGAAAATACGGTATATTTCTAGTTCAATCTCATGAACTTCCTCTTAAACTTGCCGTATCTCTCGGCATGATGCCTCCGTTGTCCAAAAAACAAGTCTCCGATGCAGTGACTCTGCTAGGACAGCTTGAGACAGAGCGAGGAAACTATCTGAAGCAGTTGGAAGTTGCAGACGAGCTGGAACATTTCTGTTATAACCTCAGGAGCAAACTCAATTCTTTGCTAGCATCCACAGAAGAGGTCATCGAATTTCTAAGCGCCATTGATGGTATGGCCGAAAAAGATGCCGAAAAAATTAAGAATGGACTACTTGAGAAATGCAACAAGCTGTCGACACTTGATGAAAACCATGCTGACAATGAATCAAGTTTGTCGAAGAACAAAGAGTATAACGTCGACTGTTCCTTGGTGACAAAAGATGCTGACTGTAAAATTTGTGGTACTGATAGAGAAAAGATGCATTTTATTAGCGATATGCCAGCTGATGATTACGAAATTTTGGAAGATCGCCGTAGAGAAAAAGTCTATGAACCCGTCTGTTCAGTGACGAAAAATACAAAGGAAAATATTTCCTGTGAAGCCAGGAGGAAGAACAATAGATATGAAAATTCCAAAGCTGACGGCAAACAAGTGACGTGTGTCAACGCCAGTTCTGAACAAGCGGGATCTGATGACAAAGCCGCAACAGTTTCATGTGGGAATGCCGACCTGACAAACCCTAATGGTAAAGTCACACCAGTGTTGAATGAGAATGCCGACACGCCAAACCCAGATGGTAAAAAGACACCAGTGTTAAGTGGGATTGCCGGAGCTTACCAAACCAACGCAGATGGTAAAGTCGCACTAGTGGCGAATGAGGATACAGTTGGTAACCAAACAAACGCTGATGGTAGCAGCGTACCAGTGGCAGAAGAGAAATTATTTGCAGAACAAAGCAACGTTGCTTGTAGAGACTCACGTGTAACAGGTGGAAATGGAGTCGCTGACCAAGCCAATTATGATTATGGAGATGTCCAAATTTCGTCTCTTAACCAGAATTCGTTAACGTTGGAGTTACTTGAGCGCAGTCGGCAGTATTTTTATACATCAGTTCATCACGATGCTACTGACCGGCAGTGCATTGGAAAAATATCCATCGGTGTGCAAACAAAAATGGATGTGGTAGAATGCGGTGCAATCGTTGATAAATGTTCTGTAGCAGTGCAATGTATGGAGGAGTTGGTACCTCAACCGAATGAAAATGAATTTGATCAAGTTTCTGAGGTACGCAAGAACAACTGTGATTCAAGAACCAATAATTTTCAACCCGATGTCGAGAATTCGAAAGACTTTGAGCAACAAAATGAACCTGAAATTTTTGAGCATAGTCTTGAACAAAAGGAAGCTCATTGTCTTCAAATTTACAGCTGTACGAACGCTGATGGTAGAGGTGAACCATTCACATGTGGGAATGCCGGTGCGGACCAAACCAACGCTGATCGTAATAACGCATCAGTGGCCGATGGGAACGCTGGAGCTGACAAAACCATCGCTGGTATGAGAGGCGCATCAGTGGAAGGTAGGAACGCCGGAGCTGACAAAACCAACGATGATGGTAACGGTGAAGTTACGGCGAAATACGATCAGACTTCGTCACCACTCAACGAAGTAAGTAAACAGAATACCACGAACCCGGATCGGTCAAGAGCAGCCGAAACAACCTTTTCCTCGGGATACACAGCGTTGAGAAAGTTGAAAGATTTTGTGGGAGAATGGCCGAGATTTATAGCTGAGAGAAGACGACGAAGATCGCGGAGATTGATAGTGGAGAGAAGACGTCAAAGTCGAGAGAAACGTTTTGATATATTACAAAGAATGAGCACTGGTAGTGCGACTGATGTAGCGGAACTGCTATTTTGCTGCGAAGCGCCTGACCTATCAACTGATCTGCCGGGACTGCAGCAATCTACTCCAATCAGAGCCTTAAGCTCAAATGCAAGAGGTACAGTAGCGGATTTACCTTACGTACGCAATAAAGTCTTGAAGTATCGTCAGCGGCAGCATTTGACGTAATCTGTAATGTTTTGATGTATAAGAAGATATTTGTCATGCATGTAATATTCTTGCTGTACAGAGACGTTCTATAGTAACCTCGTTCATAAAATTAGGCCGGAGATTATCGGTAGTGAAAATATAGAAACCAGGAAACTGTAATCTGTATTTTCGTTAATGTTCGTTAGGTGTCACTTTAATGGTGCTATTCAACCTAATTTTCCATTTATTCTGTGTTGTAATGTTTGTTGTAATGTTGAATTATTTGTCGTTGACTATGGAACAATGGCCAGAGAAGTAGTGAAGTCAAAACGACTATTGTGATTATTATTCTTAATCAGTCAATGTAAAAAGAAGTGCAGTGACATAGCAATTCTATTAGGATTAATTTATCTTGATGAAAATAACTGGAAATTTGATGCGGCTTCATTCACAATTGATCTATTTCATTTAATTTACGTGCAGCGACAAAGAATAACTATTTTCTAATGATTTGTTACATCAATTCGATAATTTTACTATCAATCCGCAAACTCGAAAATTTGCATTTCGAAAAAATATTTCGACTTGAATTTTTCCATTTCTATGATGAATGCTTGATCAATGCTGTATAACCTCTAATGTATGATGCCAGCTTCTGATAAATGAATTTATATAATATTTACCTCAGTTCCTGGTCAATTCTTGTTCAAGTTCAAAGGGAACGCACCGATCCTTCCGCTGGGGCAATTATATATATTATACATATATAAGCCGTTTTCTTTGCTTTTAAATTCCTTGTGAACTTGCGATATAAGCAGACTGATAATATAATTACTTTTATACGTATATATATAGGTAAAAATTATATTTTTAATAACGACTTCCAATTATGCCAACCAACGACTTCCAAGTCGTTGGTTACGATGCAACAGTTTTTTTGTTTTCCGATTTTAATTGGGAAATTAGTGAGTTAATTAATCACAAATTAATGATTTATATTTGTATTGATGATCGTCGCTACGCATGTCATTCGCCATTATTTACACGAGTGTTTTTTTAGGCGGTACTTCTCTATTAACACGTTGACTGGATTTAGTGGTACATTATGATTTATAATAGTACAGAGATGAAATAATAGTACAAGATGAAACAATCGAAGTCGACATGTTAAATTAATGAATTTTCCATCGTTAAGATCGTGATTTTATAATTCAAATGCGTGACTGAATATGTCTTGATTATATAACGTATTTTATTTAAAAGTTTCTTCTCTGTGTCGGATTAATGTTAAAGCTGACGTGAAACTAAAAAAAATCCCGTCCAAGAAACTGCATGAAAACAGGATGCTTATTTTATTGAAAGAAATGCCTTTATTATCGTTGAAAGTTTGTGATCTTTAATCAATCTAACGATAATTAATAATTAACGGCAAATTGGTAGGTAATTCGAAGGTAATGTATTACTAATGATGCAATATAAAGCTATGAACGGTTCAGGCAATAGATTTTTCATTTGATCTCGTATACAGGTATTTGAGCATATAATAAATGAATCGCACCCAAGTTATGACACGAAAAATTGAGATTTAAGTTTAAAGAAGTATATTGCAATTAAGATTATTGATAAATAAGCAAGAATTTAACTAAACATCTCCATGATTACGTCACTGTAGCGGGCCAGATTTTGGCCCCGCTTTGTGTACGAGATTTGAAGCCGCCGCACTCCTCGAAAGACGACTGCAGAGAAAAATGTACTAGCCGAACTGTCTTCGGATGAAGTCTGTCTCTTCCTTGTGTCCAAATGACAAGATTAGTGCTAGGTAAGGGTTACTAACCGGTAGACTAATCAGATGCACTATTTAATGATCATAAGACACAATTATTTTGCCTAATAGCCTTATTTATTACAGATTGGCTTGCCAGACGGGGGAGCCTTTTGAGCCGTGAGGTGTATGGAGGACGACTCCACTTCCTCAAGAAGCAGACAAAACAACAACAACAAGTCTGTCTCTACTAGAGAGCCTCTTCATCATACCCATTGTTGTGCTCATAACGTTTTCCGTTTATCTGTACCTTCCAAGTGTTATTGTAATTTGTGCAAATCTCTTGAGTAAAATTTAGCTTGAACATCATCCTTAGTCGTTTCAACCTTCTACGAAACGTAGGGCCCGCTAGAAGAGACCTTAAAGTGTTTAGATGTAGTAGATTCCCGCTACATCACAATAAAACATTAATAAGTGAAATTTTCGGAAGAAACAAGTAATCTAAAACAAAGACCCTCTTTTTCTCTATTATAATTTAAAAGCATAAGCCCAATATAATAGCATCTAGGCTCTAAATTTCAATGAACCTGCCAATGTTAAAATGAACGCAGATGTCCATTTAAGGTTAGTCTCTTGTCGACAGTTCCTTTAACCTTCTTTAATGCTATTGTTACGTGCAGGTCTGGCAACTATATAGAGTTAATCCTTAGTGCAGCAAAGGTTGAAATGCGCCCTTGATTCTGTAAAATGCGCCCTTAATTCAACAAAATGTGCTCTTGATTCTACAAAATGCACCCTTGATTCAACGAAATGTGCCCATGATTCTACAAAATGCACCCTTGATTCAACGAAATGTGCCCTTGATTCTACAAAATGCACCCTTGATTCAACAAAATGTGCCCTTGATTCAACAAATTGGGCTTTTGATTCAACAAAGAGCGTACTTCAGTCAACAAAATTTGCTCTTGATTCAACAAAGCATGAGCTGTCGCAAGAAAAACCACCCGTAATATTGTTGGCAAAGGCGAGTGTTTCTATGATAATTGCATTAAGTATCAACTGATTTCTGTAATTGAACGTTAAGACGCATTAAACGCGAGAATGCGATCAAAATCACATTAGTTGTAATATTTATCTGCATAAATAAATTCTGTTGAAGGTAAATTCTCGCTGCGAATGGCCTGTAACAAAAAAAAATCAATTGCAAACTAGCATTGGAATGGCTCAGTATTCTTCCGAACTAATTGCACCAATGTGGAAATACTGCTGATTATTGCATTGATTAACTTAATTGGTTAACCTGAAGCAGGATAATCAAGCTGTCACTTCGAGCCTGAAAGTATAAACATCACGCTTCACATTTTTCACGACTAATTGGTCTGACGATTATGCGGGGAATAATCGATCTGATTTTTTACAACACGGTCATCATAAAAAATAAACGAAGTTCTACGATCACGGCGGGAATCAGCTACACCAAATTGGAATCATAACATCGATGCTGTAAATTCAGAAAATGCTGCGATTCGCAATGAAATTGTGAAATTGGCTCTAAAATAGGAAACCCAACAGCCGGGTTCTGCATGTCACTGCGTTACACAAGTTTTGTATAAAAAATTTTAAATTGATAACGCAATGTGGGGTGAGGTTCGTTAGTGAATTGAAATTTCAATAAGTACGCAATTGATAGATGGATCGGTAGCAGAATTTTGCCGATTTATTATTCGAGTAACCGAAAATTCCAACTGAGAACGAGATTAAAATGCTGCAAAATTCAATTAGGTTTGGATTCAATGAGCCATAATCTCCATACCTATTTAAATATTAGTTGAATATGCATGTCTCTTCTTGAATTCTTTCAGGGGAGTTTAGATTTATTTAGCTCGTATAAGACGCGTTCTTAACGAACTGGAACAGAGGTCATGTTTGTGACACGTTGCTTGGATACAGAAATACGTGGCAATAGTGTTGCCAAATATCAAGATGTTCCTCGGGCACTGAAATTCTTTCACGCATATAATACAATGGAATTGGGAATGAAAATTCCATGTTTGCATAAAAAGTTTACGTCTTCAGTCGAAAATTTAATATATAATAGATAATGGTTGCATTGTCTATATAGTGATTAAATCAACTTCGCAGAAGTCTTTATTTCTGTGCATACAGAAATTCTTCTTGATGAACTTGAAGTTTTCCTGTACCATCGATTGCGCCGCTCGATCGCGCTCATTCCAAGCTCGCTGGTGGACGAGGAGGTTCTGTTCAAGCGACAGTGAGGTAATGGTGAAACATTTATGGTGCAATGAATGATGATTTAAAGTGAGACAATTTCCAAAATATTGAAAGTAAACAAGTTTTTAGTGTGGTAAATGGTAGATGAATTTATCTTGGTGAAAGTTTGAAAGTCGAGTAAACCTTGACTCAGAGCTTTGTTACTCACCGTTTCATAGCAGGAGTTGTTGCGTTGGTTACCGATAGCTTGGTGAAAATAACGTTTGAATATTTTTCCAGTTTAAGAATAAAATTTATCTTTGTTTGTATAAAGTAAAAATTGTACTTTAGTTTGAAAGCGGCTCACATTTGAAAAAGTTCTATGTAAATAATTTCCATGATACTATAGCTATCAGCCGTAGCATACGTAACGCCTTCTTTAATAATCTTTACATAATTTACATTAAAGACTTTTAATTTGTTCGGAAAAATGAGTTAATCTTTGTCCAAATCGAGATGGGGTCATCCTGACCCAGTTAAGCCGTAGAAATTTATTCATCAATACTTCACGGAGTAAGTGACTTTTTTAGCAGCGACCGGACGATAGTACCCATCCGTTTTTCTGAGTGAATGAGCTCGAATGCAATAATCTGTAATAATAAAAATAATAATATTATTAACAATTATATTACCAACGGCACTGATCATCAATTCAACTTGTGGTAGAAAGGAAAAAAAATTTCATGCTCAAGCTTAATCTGCAGTTTTTATTTCAGGGAGATGGTGAAGCCAACAATCGGCATTAACCGACCGATGATAACAATTCAACGGGAAGAGAAGGTTATGAAGCTGAGACCAGAACTTGTGGCCGCCATGCTGCTGCTGAGGATGAAGCAGGAAGCTGAAGCAGCGTTGGGGGAGATTGGGGGCGCCGTGGTCTCGGTGCCCGTTTACGCCACCAACGCCCAACGCGAGGCGATTGTGACCGCGTGTAAATTAGCTGACCTGGAGTTGCTGGACCTCATCAGCGAACCGACGGCGACGGCTTTGGTGTACAGGGAGAACCTGAAGGGTTCAATCGACGAAACAACGGCAACAGCCTTGGCCAGCAAGGACAAACTTAATGGTACCACCAACGAACCAAATGCTTCCAATCTGCGCAACACCAAGAACCAGAATAGTTTACAGCCTCACAATGTCTTAGTTTTCGACATGGGAGCGGGGAAGCTTGACGCGTCAATAATAAGTGTCAGCGAAAATGAAGTGCGAGTGCTGGCAGCGAGTGGGGATGAGGCCTTAGGTGGGGATCATTTGGATTGGAAGTTGCTGGACAAGATTGAAAAGATTACCAATCTGAAATTCAAAGAAAACGAACCTAACGCACCAAGGGACTTGTTGCGAAGGAAATTTTCTTGCGAGCAAATAAAATTAAATTTGACTCTCCTGAAAGACACGCAAGTAACAAGTGACGACCTGGGCATCGATCACAAGGAGTTTGAGCGTGAAGTTACACGGAAGCAATTTGAAGAAACTGTCTCTGGATTGTTGGACGAAAAATTGGAGGCGATATTCAGTCACCTTATCAAAAAAGCAAATATGTTCAAAACTGAAGTAAAAGAAGTCATCGTAGTAGGAGGCAGCAGTCGGATTCCAAGAGTTCAGCAGATCGTTATGGATTTCTTTGAGATAACAAAACTCAATATGACCGTCAACGCGGATGAAGCTATTGCTGAAGGCGCGGCACTTTGGGCCCTTAAACTGGCAAGCCAATCTGTCCACCCTCAGGGAGTGAGTGAATCGTCCGGTCATTCAACTTGTTTCAGTTTAAGGGACTTAGTGCCTGACCCATCAAAGCCTCCGGGAAAGAATAATTTGAAGCATTTTATTGAGCGTAAGGCTAATATCTCGATCAGTATCAGAGCCCCAACGAAAAGCAAGAAGGCTTCTGATGGACATAGGTTGTACCAGCAAGGAAAATACGGTATATTTCTAGTTCAATCTCATGAACTTCCTCTTAAACTTGCCGTATCTCTCGGCATGATGCCTCCGTTGTCCAAAAAACAAGTCTCCAATGCAGTGACTCTGCTAGGACAGCTTGAGACAGAGCGAGGAAACCATCTGAAGCAGTTGGAAGTTGCAGACGAGCTGGAACATTTCTGTTATAACCTCAGGAGCAAACTCAATTCTTTGCTAGCATCCACAGAAGAGGTCATCGAATTTCTAAGCGCCATTGATGGAATGGCCGAAAAAGATGCCGAAAAAATTAAGAATGGACTACTTGAGAAATGCAACAAGCTGTCGACACTTGATGAAAACCATGCTGACAATGAATCAAGTTTGTCGAAGAACAAAGAGTATAACGTCGACTGTTCCTTGGTGACAAAAGATGCTGACTGTAAAATTTGTGGTACTGATAGAGAAAAGATGCATTTTATTAGCGATATGCCAGCTGATGATTACGAAATTTTGGAAGATCGCCGTAGAGAAAAAGTCTATGAACCCGTCTGTTCAGTGACGAAAAATACAAAGGAAAATATTTCCTGTGAAGCCAGGAGGAAGAACAATAGATATGAAAATTCCAAAGCTGACGGCAAACAAGTGACGTGTGTCAACGCCAGTTCTGAACAAGCGGGATCTGATGACAAAGCCGCAACAGTTTCATGTGGGAATGCTGACCTGCCAAACCCAAATGGTAAAGTCACACCAGTGTTGAATGAGAATGCCGACACGCCAAACCCAGATGGTAAAAAGACACCAGTGTTAAGTGGGATTGCCGGAGCTTACCAAACCAACGCAGATGGTAAAGTCGCACTAGTGGCGAATGAGGATACAGTTGGTAACCAAACCAACGCTGATGGTAGCAGCGTACCAGTGGCAGAAGAGAAATTATTTGCAGAACAAAGCAACGTTGCTTGTAGAGACTCACGTGTAACAGGTGGAAATGGAGTCGCTGACCAAGCCAATTATGATTATGGAGATGTCCAAATTTCGTCTCTTAACCAGAATTCGTTAACGTTGGAGTTACTTGAGCGCAGTCGGCAGTATTTTTATACATCAGTTCATCACGATGCTACTGACCGGCAGTGCATTGGAAAAAATATCCATCGGTGTGCAAACAAAAATGGATGTGGTAGAATGCGGTGCAATCGTTGAAAAATGTTCTGTAGCAGTGCAATGTATGGAGGAGTTGGTACCTCAACCGAATGAAAATGAATTTGATCAAGTTTCTGAGGTACGCAAGAACAACTGTGATTTAAGAACCAATAATTTTCAACCCGATGTCGAGAATTCGAAAGACTTTGAGCAACAAAATGAACCTGAAATTTTTGAGCATAGTCTTGAAGAAAAGGAAGCTCATTGTCTTCAAATTTACAGCTGTACGAACGCTGATGGTAGAGGTGAACCATTCACATGTGGGAATGCCGGTGCTGACCAAACCAACGCTGATCGTAAAAACGCATCAGTGGCCGATGGGAACGCTGGAGCTGACAAAACCATCGTTGGTATGAGAGGCGCATCAGTGGAAGGTAGGAACGACGGAGCTGACAAAACCAACGATGATGGTAACGGTGAAGTTACGGCGAAATACGATCAGACTTCGTCACCACTCAACGAAGTAGGTAAACAGTATACCACGAACCCGGATCGGTCAAGAGCAGCCGAAACAACCTTTTCCTCGGGATACACAGCGTTGAGAAAGTTGAAAGATTTGGTGGGAGAATGGCCGAGATTTATAGCTGAGAGAAGACGTCAAAGTCGAGAGAAACGTTTTGATATATTACAAAGAATGAGCACCGGTAGTGCGACTGATGTAGCGGAACTGCTATTTTGCGGCGAAGCGTCTGACATATCAACTGCTCTACCGGGACTGCAGCAATCTACTCCAATCAGAGCCTTAAGATCAAATGCGAGAGGTGCAGTAGCGGATTTACCTTACGTACGCAATAAAGACTTGAAGTATCGTCAGCGGCAGCATTTGATGTAGTCTGTAATATTTTGATGTATCATACGGTATTTGTCATGCCTGTAATATTCTTGCTGTATAGAGACGTTCTATAGTAACCTCGTTCATAAAATAAGGCCGGAGATTATCGGTAGTAAGTGTGTATTCACAGTGTAAACCAAAAATGTAAATGTTGTACCACAGTAAGTGTAAACCAAAAAATGTATTCTATATTTTCGTTAATGTTCGTTAGGTGTCACTTTAATGGTGCTATTCAACCTGATTTTCCATATATTTTGTGTTGTAATGTTTGTTGCAATGTTGAATTTTTTGTCGTTGACTATGGAACAATGGCCAGAGAAGTAGTGAAGTCAAAACGACTAATGTGAATATTATTCTTAATCAGTCAATGTAAAAAGAAGTGCAGTGACATAGCAATTCTATTAGGATTAATTTATCATGATGAAAATAACTGGAAATTTGATGCGGTTTCATTCACAATTGATCTATTTCATTTAATTTACGTGCAGCGACAAAAAATATCTATTTTCTAATTATTTGTTATATCAATTCGATAATTTTACTATCAATCCGCAAACTCGAAATTTTGCATTTCGAAAAAATATTTCGACTTAAATTTGTCCATTCCTGTAAATGATGATTGCTTGATCAATGCTTTATAACCTCTAATGTATGATGCCAGCCCCTGATAAATGAATTTATATAATATTTACCTCAGTTCCTGATCAATTATTGTTCAAGTTCAAAGGGAACGCACCGATCCTTCCGCTGGGGCAATTATATATATTATATATGTTTATATAGGTAAAAAATTATATTTTTAATAACGACTTCCAATTATGCAAGTCGTTGGCTACGATTCAACAGTATTTTTGCTTTCCAATTTTAATTGGGAAATTAGTGAGTTAATTAATCAAAAATTAATGATTTATATTTGTATTGAAGGTCGTCGCTACGCATGTCATTCGCCATTATTTACATGAGTATTTTTTAGGCGGTACTTCTCTATTAACACGTTGACTTAGATGTGGTAAATATGCGTACCACGAAATGTATTTCTCCTGGACCAGGTACATAATGATGCATAATAGTACAAAGATGAAATACTAATAGTACAAGATGAAACAATCGAAGTCGACATGTTGAATTAATGAATTTGCCATCGTTAATATCGTGATTTTTTAGTTCAAATGAGTGACTGAATATGTCTTAATTATATAAGGTAATTTTTATTAAAAGTTTCTTCTCTGTGTCGGATTAATGTTAAAGCTGTTGTGAAACTAAAAAAGATCCCGTTCAAGAAACTGCATAAAAATAAAATGCTTATTTTATTGAAAGAAAGGCCTATATTATCGTTGAAAGTTTCTGATCTCTAACCAATTTAACGTTAATTAATGATTAATTTTAAATTGGTAATTCGCAGGTAATTAATTAATAATGATACATAATAAGGCTTTGAATGGTTGAGTCAATAGATGTGTAATTTTCATTTGATCTCGTATACAGGTATTTAAGCATAAAATATATGAATCGTACCAAAATTATTACGCAAAAAATTAAAGTTTAAGTTGAAGAAGTATATTACAATCGAGATTATTGATTAATAAGCAAACAATTTAACTAGACATCTTCATGATTACGTTGCAATGAAACATTATAATGTGAAACTTTCGGAAGAAAAATGGAATCTAAAACAGAGACCCTCTTTTGTATATTATAAATTAAAAGCATAAGCCCAATATAATATCACAAACCTCTATATATCAACATGTATGACAATGGTAACCCTCTACCTCCTGACACGAGTAACCGGAGCAATATTGTCACAAGCCTACATCCCGCAAAGGATACGTTCTTGTGAGCGCAAAATGACTTGCACTGATGGTTGCCGCCACGTACGACAACTTTAAAGTGTTCTCTGTTGCGTACAAACGTCCTCAGGTTGCTACACTCAATAGTTTACGTATAATTTAAGTTGAAAGTTATGTTCCCGGAGAGTGACATACGGCGGTAGAGGGTTAACTTTAAAGTTATATTCCCGGGGAGTGACATACGGCCGTAGAGGGTTAACTTTAAAGTTATATTCCCGGAGAGTGACATACGGCGGTAGAGGGTTAACTCTAAAGTTATGTTCCCGGAGAGTGACATACGGCGGTAGAGCGATAAGATGTTCATATAAGGTTAGTCCCTTGTCAACGGTTACTTTAACCTTTTTCAATGCTATTATTTCGTGTAGGTCTGGCAACTAGAGTTAGTCCTTAGTGCAGTAAAGGTTGAAATGCAAACTTGATTCAGCAAAATGCGCTTATGATTCAACAAAATGTGCCTTTGATTCAACAAAGTGTGCCTTTGATTCAACAAAATGTGCCTTTGATTCAACGAAATGTGCCTTTGATTCAGCAAAATGTGCCTTTGATTCAATAAAATGTGCTTTTGATTCAACAAAATGGTTCGTGAATCAACAGAAAAATGCCTTCGATTCAACAAAATGCATCTTTGATTCAACAAAATGCACCGTTGATTCAACAAAATGGGCTCCTGATTCAACAAAATGCACCGTTGATTCAACAAAATGCTCCCTTGATTCAACAAAATGCGCTCTTGATTCAACAAAATGCACTCTTGATTCAACAAAATGCGCTCTTGATTCAACAATCTAGGCTCGTGATTCAACAAAAAAAGGCCTTCGATTCAACAAAATGCACCGTTGATTCAACAAAATGGGCTCCTGATTCAACAAAAAGCACCGTTGATTCAACAAAATGCGCTCCTGATTCAACAAAATGCACTCTTGATTCAACAAAATGCGCTCTTGATTCAACAAAATGCGCCCTTGATTCAACAAAACAAGAGCTGTCGTGAGGAAAACTGCCCATTATAATATTGATGGCTACTGCGAGTGTTTCGAGGGTAATTGCATGAAATATCCTCCGAATTCTTTAATTCAATGTTAGGACGCATTAAACGAGAGAATGAGATCAAAATCATATTGGTTTTAGTATTTATCTGTAAAAATAATCTCTAGTGAAGGTAAATTCATGTCAATAATAGCGTCTAAAGAAACGGTTTTCTAAAAATAAGTAATGAACTATATATCATCGTAAATGAATGAGACTGAAATTATAAACATCAAGCTCCTTATTTTTCACGATTAACTGGTCGATCGATATACGGAAAATAATCGATTAAATGATTAAAATGCAGCTAAATTCAATTAGGTTTGGATTCAATGAGCCATAATCTCCATACCTATTTAAATATTGGTTGAATGTGCATGTCTCTTCTTGAATTCTTTCAAGGGAGTTTAGATTTATTTTGCTCGTATAAGACGCGTTTACAACGAACTGGAGCAGAGGTCATGTTTGTGACGCGTTGCTTGGATACAGAAATACGTGCGATAGTGTTGCCAAATATCAAGATGTTCCTCGGGCACTGAAATTCTTGTACGCATACAATACAATGGAATTGGGAATGAAAATTCTATGTTTGCAGAAAAAGTTTACGTCTTCAGTCGAAAATTTATTACATACTAGATAATGGTTGCATACTCTTATAGTGATCAAATCAACTTGTCCGAAGTCTTTATTTCTGTGCATACAGAAATTCTTCTTGACGAACTTCAAGTTTTCCTGTACCGTCGATTGCGCCGCTCGATCGCGCTCATTCCAAGCCTCGTTGGTGGACGAGGAGGTTCTGTACAAGCGACAGTGAGGTAATGGTGAAACATTTCCGGTACAATGAATGATGATTCAAAGTCAGATATCTTTCAAAAACATGCGAAGTAAACAAGTTTTTAGTGTGGTAGATAGTAGATGAATTCATTTTAGTGAAAGTTTTAAAGTCGAATAAGCTTTGACTCGGTGCTTTTTCACTCACCGTATATATCATAGCAGGTGTTGTTGCATTGGTAACCGATGTTAGATGAAAATAACGTGTGAATATTATTCCAGTTTAAGAATAAAGTTGTTTTCGCTTGGTGTTATATTTTAAGAGTGTGAAAATTTTAGTATAATATAAGAGGGGGCCACATTTTAAACAGTTTGAAGTAAATAATTTATATGATACTATAGCTATTATATACTAATATACTATATACTATAGATACTATATATACTTTACATGATACTGATATTTACATGATATATATCAGCCATGACATGCGTGACGCTTTCTTAACAATCTTAATACAATTAAAATTCCAGTTATCCAAAAACTTATAACAATTACACTATTACAGACTCTTAATTTGCTCGGAGAAATTAAGACTAAGGCAAATTAAGACAGACTCTTAATTTGCTCGGAGAAATGAGTGAGTCTTTGTCCAAATCGCGATGGAGGTCATCCTGACACAGTTTAGCCCTGGAAATTTATTCACCAATACTTCACGGAGAAAGTGACTATTTCAGCAGCGGCCGGACAATAGGACCCATCCATTTTTCTGAGTGAATGAGCGCGAATTCAATAATCTATAGTCACAAAAAAAGCTATAATAATAACAATAACAATAGTAATAGCAATAACACTGATCGTCAATTCACCTTGTGATAGAAACGAACATTTTTTTCATGCTCAAGTTTACTCTGTAGTTTATCGTTTATATCTCAGGGAGATGGCGAAGCCAACAATCGGCATCGACTTCGGCACGGCAAAATGCTGCGTGGCGACCGTCAGGAACGGCAAAGCCGAAGTTTTGCCGTGCCGAACGCAAGAGGTGACAAGACGACCCCCAGCTGGGTGGCCTTCAGCGACGTGCAATACCTGGTGGGGGGCGAGGCTAAAGACCAGGCGCTGCTTAATCAAAAAAATTCGATTTACGGAGTTAAGATGATTCTGGGAAGAGCCTATGAGGAAAAAATTGTTGAAAACTACACAAAAAAAAATACGCACTCACAATAACCGACGTAGAAGACCGTCCCGTGATACAAATTTGCCATAAGTCAAAAGTTCTGAAGCTGAGACCAGAACTTGTGGCTGCCATGCTGCTGCTGAGGATGAAGCAGGAAGCTGAAGCAGCGCTGGGGGAGATTGGGGGCGCCGTGGTCTCGGTGCCCGTTTACGCCACCAACGCCCAACGCGAGACCATTGTGACCGCGTGTAAAATAGCCGACCTGGAGTTGCTGGACCTCATCAGCGAACCGACGGCGACGGCTTTGGCTTACAGGGAGAACCTACCACTCTTGCGACCATATCACTATCACCTGAAAAAAAATATTCAGGCTCACAACGTTATGGTTTTTGATATTGGTGCAGATAGGTTGGAAATTTCGCTAATAAAAGTCTGCCGTGATGAGGTGCGTTTGCTTGCACACGGTGGTGGTGAGTTATTAGGAGACGTCTATCTTCGACATGTAATGATGGAGAAGACTGAAAAGCTAATCGACTTGTGCAAAAACAACGAGACGAATGCATCACGAAATTTCTTCCGCACGCAATCGCCAAAACATTTCCATGGCACTTTATACATGAAGTATAGTACAATTTCCAGAGCCCTTCTTGATAAGGCAAAAATTTCAAAAGACGAAGTGAAAGAAGTCATTGTAGTTGGAGGCTGTAGTCAGATCCCTAAAGTTCGCAAAGTCCTCTCAAATTTCTTCGGCACAACAAAACTCAACATGACCGTCAGCGCTGACGAGGCTGTCGCTCGAGGCGCTGCAATTTGGGCCCATGAACTGGCTAGTCAGTCAACTCGTCTCCGTCTACGTGACTTGGTGCTTGATCCATCTGAGGAACAGTTGGATTTCTGTCCTGTAAGGCATGTAACCGAATGCAAGGTCGGTAGGACTACCTACATAAGAGACCAAATACACAATGACACGCGTAGAATGAACCTACTCGCATACCAGCAAGTAAAATTCGGCATATTTTCTCTTAAAAGCACAAAGGAACAGTTGTCTCTTGAATGTGCAATCTCTCGAGGCTTGATGCCGCCGTTGCCTAAGCAAGCAATATCCGACGCAAAGGAAGCGCTGAAAAAGCTCGAAACAGAGAGAACGGAATATTTGTGGCCAGTTAAAGTCGCTGACGACTTGAAAAAGATCTGCTCCAGGTTTAGGAGTAAACTTAATTCGATGCTGACTGCCACCGAAAATGTTATGAAGATTTTAAGCGTCGTAGATGGCATGGACGAAAACAATTCCAAAGAAGTGAGAAAAGAATTTCGAATGAAGTGTCGCGAACTTTCGAACCTCTTGGATTCTGATACTGATGATGAATTATCTGAATTATCATCAAGCTAAAGTTGAAAATGATTATCCATCTGTTTTCTAGAATATTTATTAAATTAACTAGATGATAAAATTCTGAATCAAGATGCGAAGACTAATGTCGATTTCACTCACTGTAAAATCCATCAAATTAATAGAAAAATAGCACATTCCAGGAGAAGGAGTCATCTACAACAATCACAATTCTGCCGGTGAGAACTCAAGAAAAATAAAAGATCACTTCCAAGAAGCGACGGTTAAAAGATAGGCAGGAAAATCCAATTAGCAAGTGGGAAAGGAAGTCACGGTGAATACATCGAAACTGGAGTGAACACGTTGCTGGGGTCACATGGGTCCTCCCAGTCGTCCTCAAAGTACTTTCCGTAGACACCAAAACAGATCGACCCCAGCAAAGGGACATAATAAAAGGCAATTCGGTTGTGTCTTTACTCTTGAATCCATAAATCCACAATTCACAACTCTCCTAAAAATAACAAAGAGTAAATAACCTGAACAAATCTATGAAGGTAGTCAAAGTATAAACAAACACTTCTCCCGAATAATTAGTCTAACTACACAGAATATTCTAAATAAAAAACACTTTCAAATATAAATAACACATTGACTAGAAGTGACGGAGCTTACATATCTAACGTCCGCTTATGTAATGAAAAATTAAAAATAAAGTATAAAGGTACTAAATCCTATATTTCCCTAAAAGCGTGATACTTTATATGTGATATGAAAGCGTGACTTAAATAGGCAATATGCCATTGGTTGGACTTTGGACAACTTCTCGCCCTGAGACAACCTCGCACCACGCGAGTGTTTAATTATTGCGAGAGCAACTTCAACGAACGTTGGGAATAACGTTGAAAAAGCCTTGAACGTTCAGTGGGTGGGCATAGTTCTGAACTTATCCCTCAACTAGAATGAAGAAGAACCCAACACGATCCGGAGCTGGACAAGTACGAATCCAGAATCGATCACGCGCGACTCGACGTCGAAATTCTGCAGAACTCCAAGAACCAAGAATTTTAACAAAATCAAGAAGATATCCACCGAAACATAGGAAAACTAACCGAAAATAAGATAATTGATCGAAAGAGGTTGTCAATATCGCGAAGAAGGAAAGGAAGATTTTAGTTTATAATTTGACAGCAGCATCGATGTCATGTTAATTAATCCACGAACCAAATTCACGAATTTCATTTTTTCGTTGTTGGCTTCGTGACCAACATCTTTATTTTCTGCACGTTTATTCTAACTCAGTTCAGGGGAACATTGAACTGCTTGCATGGATCGTTGTATCACCACGCTAAATATTTCGAGGCGGAACTGCTAGGTAAAATTTTCGGCATTTGCTGCCAGAAATTCCACTTCAATATCAGATTGTGAAATGGAGTGTTAGTGAATCAGAGTTCTTGATTCTAATATTCATCTAACCATTTATCTCCATAATAAGCGTTAACACATATAGCACGCCACACAATTACCCTGTGTAGCATTTTAGTTGCCTGAACCACAGCAATTGCAACATAAGAAAGACAATCCCATGCAGTAGTTTCATATATTTTAATAAAGTTAATGTTTACAACCTTGAATCCTACGTGATACTACTTTTCAGGAGTGAGCCTGACATTGGTCTACTAGATCTATAATTTTTAATTCTTTTATCTAGCTAGTGTGACACCAACAAGATGGATGTCGTGAGTTATTTACAGTAGAACTGATTTTTAATTTTTTGTACTTTAGGTAGCACAGCACTATAGCATTCCGCGTATGTATAGTATTGTAAAACTATAACTGCGGAGACGTTAAATTCCAAATAAAAATTTTCATTTCATCGCCTGAATTCAATATGATTTATGATAAGGTCCACTGTTTTTCTAGATGTTTATTGGATTAGATGTGGTCAATAAGCGTGAATGTTACAACATTTTTCCTAATGAGTTCTTTAATAAAGAACAACATCATTATAAGGTCACAGAATAACCATACTGGTCTTGTACCCCCAACGACGCAAGCTAAAGTTACGACCATCGTAGAACTAAGAACCGTTTTAACCGATAAAGTGGATCTCATCCATATTCAAATTGGATTTATGAATCGCCCTAAATAAAAAAAAAATTTCATAGGATCAAGTAAACTCGATAGGATCGCAAAAAGCCAGATGAACTGTTCAAATTGGATTTTGTGCCTAATTTCTGCACTAATTGTAGGAAAATTTCAGTTTTATTCAGAGCAATTAATGAAACTTTGTCCAAATACCGAAGCATTTTTAACCCTTAGGTGGGTCATCGAGACCCAGCAAAATGGCGAATCAGTGAGTGCCACGTACAGAATATGTGTCAAAATTTGGATAATATGATCCATTCCATGTTTCGACGTGTCCTTGAGTCCTTCCTTAAACCTTAAAGTCCTTAAAGATCCTTGTGTCCTTAAACTGAGCAGGGTGACCCTGGACCCAGTGGTTACAGTTCAGAGTACCAAGATTGGCGCAGAGAGGCGCGGGTTCGATCCCAGCTCTGTGCGCCAGTTTCTGGTCAGAATCGGCGTGGAGGCCGGGCGGTTAAGCACAGCAGAATTGTAGCAGTGAGTTGCGAGTTCGAGACCGCAAAATGCTGTGAGTGTTCTGCGATGTTAAGAATCGGCGACAGGCCTACGGCCTAATAAACGCTGGAACCGCTATTAATAATAAATTAATAATTAATTGAGTCCTAATGAGACTCGAGTAAAGTGCCGCTTTTGAGTCAACGTATATGCGATGTTGAATTTTTATTTCTCTAATAAACGATTTATTTATAAAGCTAACCTTGAGCACGCGTGTGAGACACAAGATACTTGTATAACATTAAGTTGTACACAGGTTAAATTTTTGCTCTTTTATGGTTCCAAACAGTGCAGGGTTGTCAAAGCAACTTGTGAGCTAATGTTTTATATATAATTCATTATTGTTGAAAATGCAGCCCTTTTCCACGATGTATCAACTGTATCATTAGGGTAACCCTGATGTATCAACTGTATGCCCATGGTACCAGCCCGTGATGGATGCATTTCCCTAATATTTAATCCAATCCCTGATAAATTTTTGTCTAAGTTCAGCAGGGACGAATTCAGCTGTTGGTTACCAGGCAACATATTAATTCCGTTCTCTAATAATAGGGTAAGTTTGCTGTCAAAGTATGGGGTAATTTCGCACTCAAATTATGGGGACCTTTGTTGTCAAATTATGAGGTAATTTCGCTGTCAAATTATGGGGTTATTTTGCTTTTGAATTATAGGGTAATTTTGCTTTCATATTATGGAGAAATTTATGATTGTTGATTTAAATTTTCTTCCGTCAGCGGCGCTTCGCCTGACATTCGCCATTATCTGTATGCGGATTTTGGGGGGTACTTGTTCAATAATGAATATGCAATCGTCTTTTAATAGTACATAGTACATTTAATCTCATGGTGATAGAGGGAGTTTATGGGTAATTTTCATTTAATATCATACTCAGGTATTTAGGTAAATAATGTTTGAAGCGTATATGACTTTTCCAGGACAAATTAAGGAATAAGAATAAAATTTGAAGATATATACTGTAAACGACCATTTTTGAATAATAATTTACTAATTTAACTAACTTTCGTCAAGGTTCCGTCACTACAAAACATTGATAAGTGAAACTTCATTAAGAAAAATGGAATCAACTATAAAGGCTCTTTTCTCTATCAGCAATTGAAAGTATAATAACATTATCCCAATAAAAAATCTTCCAGGTTCTCAATTTTTACCTTTTAGGACAAAATTGAATGTGATAAATTGAATTTATCACAATATGATGTAAATGTGATAACTTTAAGATGAACGCAGATGTTCATATAGGGTCACTCGTCTACGGTTACTTCAACCTTCTTCATTGTTATTCCTACGTGTAAGGAAAATATATGCTCTATATGCCATTCCTACATACCATATAGAGGTAGCCCTTAGGGCACCAAAGGTTAAAATGGCCCTTTTCTTAAACAAAATTCGCCCTTGATTAAAAAAATATAACTCAGTACTCACTGCAGTGAGTGACAGAGAGAGCATTTTCTCGTCGAGGAAAACTTGAGGTCACGGACGGACGGACGGACAGACAGACGGACAGGCGGACACGGCGAGCACAATAGTGCATTTTTTCCATAAATGAGAAAATGCGCTAAAAATGCGCCCTTGATTCAATGAAGTGCTCCCTTGAATCAACAGAGGAAGGACTGACGTGAGGTTGTCTGTCCTCAATATTGCAGGCAACGGCGAGAGTTTAACGAATTTTTGCATTAAATATCAACTGATTTCGGCAGTTGCATGTTGGAAAATATTATGACGCATTAAACACGGGAATGATATCAAAATCATATTATTATTATTTATACGGAAAAATAAATTCTAGTGAAGGTAAGTTCATGAGAGAATGGCATGTAACGAAATGGTTTTCTAAAAATTAATTATGAACTATATCATCGGAAATGAATGAGACTGGAATTATGAACATCACGCTCCGTATTTTTCAAGACTTATTTGTCGATCGATTATACGAGGAATAATTGATCTGATCTTTCTTTACAACACGGCTATCATAAATAATGAATGAAACGCTAAAATCACGGCGGAAATAGGCCACAACAAATTGGAATCATAACATCCATGAAGTGAACGGAATTAAATTGTGAAGTTGGCTCTAAAACCCAACAGCCGAGTTCTGCATGTCACCGCGTCACATACAAGTTTTATCGTTGAAATTGCTTTTTTATAATTTTGAATGATAACGCAATCTTGAGTGAGGTTCGTCAGTGAATAAAAATAAATAAATACGACATTGACAGAAGGCTTGGTAATTTGGCCGCTATATTATTCGATTGACCAAAAATTCCAACTGAAATTGAGGTTAAAAAAGTTGAATTTGATTAAATTTGAATTCAATAAACTATAATATTGATGAATGTTTAATTATTAGGTCATTGTGCAACTAAATTATATACATGTTTCATCTTGTATTCTTTCAAGAGACATTAGATTTATTTTCGTCGTATAATACGTGTTTGTAACGACCTCAGGTGCAGTCATGTTTGTAAGGCGTTGCTTGGATACAGAAATACGTGGCAATACTGATGCCAAATATCAAGAAATTTCCGGATACGGAAATTTCTTAACGAACGCAGTACAATCGGATTGGGATTTGAACTTTTATGTTTACAGAAACAGCTTACGTCTTCACCTGAGGAATAATATATTATGAGATAATGATTTAACTCTCAACTGTTACTAAATACATGTGTGGAAAATTTATATTTTTGTGCAAGCAGAAATTCTTGATAAACCCGAAGTTTTCTGTACCATCGATTGGGCGACTCGATCGCACTCATTCCAAGCTCGCTGGTGGACGCGGAGGTTCTGTTCAAGCGACAGCGAGGTAATGGTGAAAAATTTTCAGTAAAATTAATGATAATTCAAGGTGAGATAATTTCCAAAACATGTAATTACAATGAGTTTTTAGTGTGATAATCGAAGTGGTGAAATTCACGAGTTTCTAATTGATAATGATGAAAGTTTTAGAGATATATTAAGTCAAGAATACTTCTCTCACTGTAACCAAACGAGTCTATTGTCATTGATTGAGAATGGTTCAATTAGAAGAAAATTTAATGTCTGAATATTCCAGTTTAAGAAAATAAGTTATTTCTCCATTTGTCTGATTTTAAAACTGTAAAATATTATGAAATCGATCTAAATTTAGTACAGTTTCATAAGAATACAAGTCACTCGTTTGCTCGAATCGCAAATTCGCTGAATTTTAAAGTAAAGAAATCATATATCTTTATAGAAAACGTTTTGGAATCCAGCGCTATCTTCAGTTAAGGAATTTTATGATGCTGACACAATAAGTAGTAAGTGCAGTCGAAACAAAAAAACTGAAATTATGACCTATATCTACAAATAAAAGACAAACGACTAAAAGGAAAACGACAAATCTAATTACCATTTCAAGTGGATAGGAGCCAGAAGTGAAATCAAACTGGGCGTAAGTTAAAAAATGTACAAGGATTCTGAAATACGCAAATCGGAAGCACCGAAAGCTGAAGCTAACACCTTAAAGTCACTGTCAGATACAGGAACACCGCTCGGCGTGATCGTGTACGCACAGCCCAATGAGGGGGCGCGATAACAAGTGGCCAATCCTACAATTCCTCCCTTTATGCTCTGTGGCCCTAGAATAAAGATGGCGTGACGTCATCCCAACGTTCGCAGATGCACCGCGCGCGCAATAGTATTTACAAACCGGAGACATTCATGAATAGGAAGAATATTTTTGTACCTAAAAAGAGACCCGATATTGAAATTGTTGACCGGAAAATATGATGACAATTATATAGGAAATATTTCAGGAACAAAAGTTTTTACTCGCTTTACATTGTTTCATATGCAGGGCCAAAGTAAGGAAAAGAACAATAAATAGCGTTTCTATTGTCGAACTCGTGAACAACCTCAACGCATCGTTTGAACATGATTTTCTTTATTTGGGCTAACATTAGATTTGTTTGAAGTCCATTGACCAAGAAGAAATTGAGCAAAAATTACAACTCAGCGTGCACAGCAAGGTTTGTAAAAAAATGCGAACGCTTCGGTGACATAATGGTTGAAGCTAATTAGCTTTAAATCCAAATGAACGAAGCTAAAAAATTATAATTCAGTGCTCACTGCAGTGAGTGACAGAGAGCGCATTTTCTCGTCGACGAAAACTCGAGGTCACGGACGGACGGACAGACAGACAGACAGACGGACATGGCGAGCACAATAGTGCATTTTTCCATAAATGAGAAAATGCGCTAAAAACTGGACATGACAGGTGAAAGTTGGTTCTTCGAATACGGAAGTCGGCAAACATTGTTAATGGGTGGTGTTTTTGATTTTATGGAACTATGTTTGGTGGGATTGCGTTTGACGTGAGAGGAATGCTCGAAATTAAAATATATATTTATAGTACATATCTGCTGTAGAATGTTGGCACAAAATTCAGAGGATAATTGGACAGACAAGAATCCTCATGAAAACACATAAAAATATTGACACAGTTTGGGCCGAGTTGATTACCCATGCCCAAACCGTCAATCTGTTAACGGTTTGGCTTTGTATTTTATTCCTAAATTTAGATTTAAATTAGATTTATAGTGTCGACTGTACTAACTACTGATTGTACCTGAATTCTAAAACTTTTGAATTGATGATAGAGCTCGACTACGAAATATTTTCTATAAGAATATGATGTATTGCCTTGGAAATTTAATTTGATTTTGAATACTTAATTTTATGTTATTAATTTACATGATAGTATACGGTACCAGCCATGGCCAGCCTGCTTAAATTAAACTTTAAAATTACTGAAAATTTATTGTCCCAGATGTCCAAAAATCCATTTCATTTACATTAGTAAAGACAATTCATTCGGAGAAACGAGTGAGTCTTTGTTCAAGTGGCGATGAGGGTCATCCTGACCCAGTTTAGCCTGGAAAATTGGTTCATTGGTGCTTTACTGAGAAAGTGTCTGAGCAATGGGCAATAGGAAAATTCATTTTTTTTCCGAGTGAGTGAGTTCGAATTCAATAATCTGTGTTCTAGGAACAAAAGACTAATCATCAATTCACTTGTGTTAGAAACGAAATCTTTTTATATGCGCAAGTTTATTCTGTCTTTGATATTTCAGGAAGATGGCGAAGCCAACAATCGGCATCGACTTCGGCACGGCAAAATGCTGCGTGGCGACCGTCATGAACGGCAAAGCCGAAGTTTTGCCGAACGCAAGAGGGGACAAGACGACCCCCAGCTGGGTGGCCTTCAACGACGTGCAATACCTGGTGGGGGAAGAGGCAAAAGACCAGGCGCTGTTCAGCTCTATGAGCTCGATTTATGGAGTCAAAAAAATTCTAGGAAGAGCCTATGAGGACCAAAGTGTTACCAGCTACAGTGAAAGATACGCGATCATCACTTACGAGGGAAACCGACCGATGATAATACTTCTCCGTAATGGAGACTTTATGGCGTTGAGACCAGAACTTGTGGCTGCAATGCTGCTGCTGAGGATGAAGCAGGAAGCTGAAGCAGCGCTGGGGGAGATTGGGGGCGCCGTGGTCTCGGTGCCCGCTTGCACCACCAGATCCCAACGCGAGGCGATTGTAACCGCGTGTAAAATAGCCGACCTGGAGTTGCTGGATCTCATCTGTGAACCAAAGGCAGCGGCTTTGGCCTACCGGCACAACATAAGGTCAGTGGAAAATACAGGTTCGGCCCAAAATTCGTCCTTCAGTGAGTGCCTCAATCTTAGACAGGCGCACAACGTCTTGGTTTTCGACATGGGGGCAGGAAAGCTTGACGCGTCGCTGTTAAGCGTTGACTACACGGAGGTGCGAGTGCTGGCAGCGAGTGGGGATGAGGACCTAGGGGGAGACTATTTAGATTGGGTGCTGATGAAAGAGATTGAAAAGAGAACCAGCCTTAGAAGTAAAGATGATAATCCAAAATTTTCAAAAAGTTTGTTGAGCAAAAAGCATGCGTGCGAGAAAATAAAGATCAACTTGACATTCATGAAAGACTCGCCGGTAGATTGTTACAACCAGGGCAGATTTAATGCAAAATTTAAAAGCAGAATGACGCGGCGACAATTTGAAGAAACTTTCATAAGAACTTTGGACAAAAAGGTGCAAGTTATTCTCAGTAAACTTGTCAAAACTGCGAAAATTGCAAAAACTGAAGTGAAAGAAATTATCGTAGTCGGAGGCAGTAGTCGGATTCCCAGAGTTCAGCAGATCGTTATGGATTTCTTTGGGATAAAAAAACTCAACATGACCGTCAACGCCGAAGAAGCCATTGCTGAAGGCGCTGCACTTTGGGCCCATGAACTGGTTGACAGTGGGAAATTGAAATCGATTTCCGCCTCGGCAACTCTTATCACTCGTGAAGACATGATGCTCAAGTCTGGAAAGTCTTACGGTGAGAAAAATTTGAAGATTTCTGCTGAGCGTCGATACTCATCCCTGTCAGGAAGGCACAAAGGAGATTACAGCCACAGAGGATCAGGTGCACCTGAATTACCTACCAGAATACTACCTCCGTTGCCTGAAGAGGAAATTGTCTCCGCGATAGAAATGCTGAGACAAAGCGAGACAGAGAGAAAAAACTATCTGAAGATGATTGAAGTTGTGAACGACATTGAAAATTTCTGTCTCATCCTCAGGAGCAAACTGAAATTTCTGTTAGCTTCCACTGACGAGGCGCTCGAAAATGTAAACGCCAAGGATAGCATAACCGAAACAGATGCAAAAAAAATCAGAAATAAACTTTTTAAGGAGTGTCGCCATCTGCTAACTTGCGACGGAAGCTTATGCGAGTTGAAAATAAATATGCCAATAAGTTCTGAGGCGAATGGCTGCCAAACTCACGGCCGAATTGACCGTAAAATTCACCCGTTGGTCAACAAAGACTGCCGTTCAGAAGCAAGATTTACTCCATCCAGCAGCAGCAGTGTTCCTACAGCATCCAAGTGTAACAATGTGTCTACCAAATCCAGCTGTAACAATGGGCCTATCACATCCAGCTGTAGCAGTGTTCCTACCACATCCAGCTGTAGCAGTGTTCCTATCACATCGGGCTTTATAGATGCTCAGGACCATTGGCCCAAATTCAGGGTGAGGCATAAGAATTTGAAAAATTTTTACTGCAAATGAAAGTGACTAAATTTATTGTTCAAATAATGAAACCTTTTTATTATGAAATTACACTGAGAAGCATTTAATGTTGGTTGCTATCAATTGGAATCATCTCCACTGAGATGAGCTCCGGAAAAAAAAACTTTGGCCGGCAAACGCAGGAGAATCTGTTTAATTGCAGTCGTCATTTAGCCTTTTATTTCTCTAATGCTTTGTGGTTTGGGGCCATTCACTTCTTGTTTGAAGTGTTACAACGAGAAAAAATTAAACCATACAAATCAGGAGCAGGTGACGTGTGTCACCCTATCGTATGATAAGATTTCGAGGAAAGCAATGGGGGTGCAGTTTCCAGGTTCAATTGAGATTCATGCCATTTGATTAGCATAAGTCAGAATTTCTTTGCTGGACTCTTTGTAGAATAAAATTATTTAACCCTGCGATGTCACCATTACTGCCCTGCCGTTATTGTCTTCAAAATGGTATGGACGAGAAATCCCAAATGAACTCCGTATCCTATATACAGGCACGTTTTCACTCTGAACTGAAGTTTAATTGTTTAAGAGATAGCTTCATGATACTAAGTACGGGAATCAAAAATTAAAAGCAAAGAAAATAGCCAAAAAATTCACCATTTCTTAAAAAGGAAAACGTTTCGGAGACCAGCTCCATCATCAGTTCAAAACCTAAAACACAGGTACAAACAATTAGCAATAAATTCACATTGATGCATAAATCGTCAAATGAGAAACAAACAAGAATGAAGCAAACACGGGCACAAATCTATCTATTTACAATTTCGAGGGGATATAAACTATTAGCGGCATTTAAAATAGGCTTTTGTTTAAAAATATAAAGGGACTATAGAATTCGCAAGTCGGAAACACCGGTCGTGGAGGCTAAAATTCGAAAATCACTATCGGACACTGGCACGTTGCACTGCTCGGCATGGACGCGTACTGCTGAATGAGTGGGATGCGCAAACAGGCTTCCTGTTCTAAAACTCCTTCCTTCATGCTCCGCCAGCCTAGTATAAAAGTTGCGAGATGTCATACCGACATACGCAGATGCGCATAGCGCACAACTATATTGATAAACTAGGGACGATCGAATAGAAACAGGAAGTGTGTCTTTATACTTGAAAAAAGAACTGATTTCAAAATTATTCACCAGCAATACATGAAGATTTACATTTGGGAGGTATTTAGAGAACAAATCTTTCAACTCTTTAGCCATAGATTCAGAAGCGGGACCAAAGTAAGGAAATGAACAATAAACAGCATTCCTTTTTAAGAAATGGTGAATTTTTTGGTTATTTTCTTTGCTTTTAAATTTTTGATAAACTTGCGATTTAAGCAGTCAAGTGATTTTAATACCTACGTACGGGAATTTTCGCTTGTTCGAATAACAACTTGAGTAAAATTGAGCCAAGTCTGACATGTAACGAGAATAGTTAAAAATTTGATTCAGTATCAATGATTTTCAACAGTTGCGTGCTGACTTCTACTCGGTTGTTGAAATCTTTCGACAGTAATTGTTGAACAAAATAAATATCAAGCGATTAATCTAAACACTGATGAATCGAAAGTTGATAACTTGATTAATCTCAAGCGATATATTCATTCAACATTTAGATTTGATGAGTTTATTGCTTTCGAACGACGGAGAGATGTAGTTTAGCCGTTACATTTTTTTCCACACTCCCAGATGGTATGACCTGTTTCTGGGCGTCTCGGTCTACTCGTACTGTCGTATTATCGGTAATGTTGAAACCTCAAATCTCGTTTTGGTAATTCTGAAACAGTAAATTGGGGTTCGGCAATGCTGAAACTACAAATCAAAAATGTTCCCGAAACTGCAAATGTCCTTACCTGTTGGGAGTTGCCCATTTCTGCCGATTTAGAATGCCGACGAAATACATATTTAGTTGATGCAGCCGAATCACCATTAAAAAACCTTCCTACGGGCCTCTAGCAAACGGTCGATGTTAACTCTACCAAAGTTTCAGACGACTTACAAAGAGTTATTGCCCAGCAAATCAGTTTAGACAAGGCAGCAACGCTGTTACTTGCGTCACTTCATATTGACAATCGTAAATCTGCAATAGCTTATTAGAGGATTACTGATAGCTTATTAAAATTCAATTGCTAATTTATCGTACGCCGCGAACGATTCGAATGCATAAAGTCCATCACGCCACACTTTCAAAACTTCAGAGTTCATCATTAATTTATCCGGCTTTTCGTTACATCGTTCGAGAACAAAACTATTAGGCGTCATACCCAATTCTGAGTGAAAAATATTTATATAAATAATCACTGCTTTCCCTAATTCTGTGCCCAATCCTGTCTCGTTTCACCACCTTTAATGATACACGACATTTCCACATTATATTTAAATTCAAAGCTCAATATTCGGCGTGCAGACCCAGGTTGAGTGATTGCCTCAGCATCCTAATAACGCCTTATCTTCTTTGGATTACCGCCGCAGAATGCTCGAATTTAAAATAATATCTGATATTTATCTCGAATCCTCGTCAGAAATACTTGAAAGGTCATCATTTATTTCTACACCTAACGAATAGCATACTTCATATCTGTTTTTTGTTGGCTATCTGAATCGGCGATGGAAGGGTACAAAAAACAACCATAGGATGCCCAGGAACATCATCGAACATGACATATTTTTCTGGTCAACCACCGCGAATGGCATGGTTGCTGTATCCACCCCAAGATGCTCTAGCTTCAGGGAAATTATACATTTCTGCTGAAGAGTTATCTATCGCGGTTGGATTTTTATTTTCTGCATTCACCTTCACAATATCGTTACCAACATCAAAGTCTTCCTACAGAAAAATTACTAATCAGGCTAACTGGAGCTCCTGTATCAACTAGGCAACAGAATATCTCGGTCCCGATAGCGCCAGCACAAAAAGATACACTTAAAAAAAACGTCCACCCTCTAAGCTACGTTGCAGCAATTAACTACATTCTCCGTCTCCTCGACGCAGGACCCAATTACCTTGCTGTCATTATTAGCAGCTCCTTCATCCAGACAAGGCCTATTTACGGTTCTGTCAATAACCAGAGACGAAAAATAATTATTTTTAGACCTCATAATTTGAAGAGGATTGTAATGACAAACATTGCAAATGCAAGACCGGCTTCTCCACATATAATATCAAAGCATCCCGTTGCGTCTTGGTGTCGCTCTCGGTACTCTAACAGATGACAGGAGCGAACATCCCGTGATGCACCCATATTTCGGGCTTAAGAAGTTCACACGCTGCCAACAGCAATTCCTCGCAAGACAAAATCTCCTCTTGCTGCATGTTACTAATCACCTTCCGGTGTTACGCGTCTAATTTCACGCCAAGTCGATGAGCCTGCTCTAAGACATGCGACACTAGCATTACCCTTAAGTCTATGTGATTCGTTAACGGCTGGACTAACATATACTGCATTAATGCAGCCACTGCACTGTATAGAATTGAATTGATTCTTCGAGTAAGTTAAACACAAATTCTGAACTGGCTTAACTAACATCTATAAAAATTATGCAGCCACTGCGCAGTTGAAAAGCGGATGACATCCCCGAGCGAGGGTATTGGTGGCGAATTATTGTAGCTGTAGCAAACTGAAGGCATTATCTATAAATCTTCCACTTAGTAAGTTTAATATTTCATTCAATTCCTTAGCATTTCTAACGAGACTTCCAATTTGAATTTTATTTGAATGCCATATATTTTATTAATCATAAGTTCATTCTTACTTCTACTTTCAAAGAAGGTTGAAGACTTCATCATTTGGGCTACATTGGAGTAAATGGATTAAAAACCACGACATTGAGACCGTCTTACTTGACTACTTCAGTCATTAGAGAACAGGAGAACCCCCTGAGACAAGCCCACAAGACCTTTGCTTGCACTGTGCTGGAGGAACCCACCATCATCGGTATCATGCAGTGCTGGAGGAACCCACCAGCATAGTCATCATGCAGTGCTGGAGGAACCCACCAGCATCGTCATCATGCAGTGGCGCCCAAAATTAACCGACCGACGATTGCTGGAATCCTCGTCTATGGGATTGGACTCCAGCTGTCCGTTCACAAACTATACCGGAATTGTCTGAAATTTGAGATAGTTTTCCATTTTCCACTTAAAAAAATTCGTGTTGTATCCTATTTACGTGTGTATAATTGCCGAGACCTGCCTCGTGATCTATTAACGTCATCTGAAGAATTTTTGATTCTCTGAAAATTGTAATATAATGCATTCTCGGGTCATTATACGCACGCGTTTCAATAAGAAAATTCTGCCATCAATGCTAATTTCTTACGTATATGAGCACAAAAGCACAAACAGCTGTTTCATAGCCTAATCTCTTTGTATTTCTTGCATAATGACTCGAAATAATAGTCCTACTTGCGCCTGTTTCATGTCCTAGCAACGAGTCTGTCCCTGATTCTCACAGTTTACAGTCTATTATACACAGTTCCGCTGCACAGTTTACTCTTCGCACTAGCGAAAGGAAGTCTATATTGCTAATAATCGCTGAGTAAACACACAGGAGACCGGCATTTATACAACCTTATCGGCTACCTCTTTACTTCATCTCTTCAAAATGGTTTATACCAACTACATTTCACTTAATCTAATTCAAGCCAAATCTATGAGTCATTTGAGAACTACGCAGCGATTGGAGACTGGCGGCAACTCCCATGTGGGCACTGAAAAGGCCACGTTGGACCACAATGGTACTGTAGTTGATATCTGGGCGATGTCAATTTGCTCTTCGGTATTTTTTTTGATACTGTAAAAAAAAATTATTATCGAACCTATATAGACAGTGAATAAATAGATAGTGAAGTTATATTTTAACTAATAAAATTTAATAAAGCCCTTTTTATATACGTGAAAATTTTGAGTTCATTCCACAAATTTATTGCATAACGCACCAAAGATTATAAAACAAAATGATATGATATAAAATGAATACAATATAAAATGATATGTTATAAAAAACTATTTTATAAGATAAAATATTATAAAATAATATAATAGGTACAAATATTTTACTTTCTTGGTCTTTGTCCAAATAGCGTGGGTCATAACTACAAAATAATACGCATATCAATAATGCTTACCAGTGCTACGGGCAGAAGTGCGTCGATTTTAGCACAACGTGACCCATTCATTCCTCTGAGTGATTGTTAAAAACTAACGTCGTAAGAGAACCAATTTTAAAACCCAGAATGGACTTTATCAGTACTCTCTCATTTGTGGCATTCAATTTGATAAAGGATGTGAATATTTTGCTCTTTAGGGTTAACCTCGTGCAGTTTTTTGTCTGATTATGATGGGAGAAGATAACGTATATCATGCCAAAAATCCATGGAACTGAAACTACGTCCCCTGAAAGAAGTGAAAGAAAGCAAGGTTATTGCAAATTATTCTGAAGCAGGTTAAATAAAAAAATTTCTGAAGCAAGTTTAATAAACATTTTTCTGAAGCAAGGTTAATAAAAATTATTCTGAAGCAAGGTTAATAACAAATTTTCCCCGGAGCAAAGTTAATAAACATTTTTTTGAAGCAAGTTTAGTACAAATTCATCTGAAGCAAGTTTAAACAACATTTGTCTGAAGCAAGGTAAATAAAAATTATTCCGAAGCAAGGTTAATACAAAATTTTTTGAAGCAAGGTTAATAAAAATTACTCTGAAGCAAGTTTAATACAAATTTTTCTGAAGCGTGATCATTAAAAATCATTATGAATCATGTTTAATGAAAAATTTTCTGAAGCAAGTTTAACATAAACATTTCTGAAGTGTGAATAATAACAATTATTATGAAGCGTGGTTAATACAAATTATTCAGAGAACAACTAATGACAAGAAATACGTAAACGTTCAATTAGTCAGTGGTCCAATTGTAGTCAGTCCAATTATTCGTGGTCCGATTAGTCAGTGATCCGATGATCATTGGGTGGTCCAGTCATCCAAAGGTTCGACTATTCAGAAGTTCGATTAACCAGCGTCCCAACATATCTATACTTATTGCTTTCATTTTCACCTCACAGCTTGATCAATGCAGTGCAATTCATACAGGGAAAAAGCTGGAAGCTTTATTGCTTCAATAAAATTTTGACCATTCGCTGCCTAGCTAAGCTATGTGTTGCCGATGAGGCTATACAGGAGTTCGTTAAAGCTCTTTAGGTTATAATTTCTTGATAGCCAGTTAAAACATTTTTGGATGATCATTTAAAATAGCCAGTTTTTTCCAGGTGACTTCCAGGTGACTATTTCTGAGAAAAATAAAACGCATTCCGAAAAGGTTTTGCATGCTGATTAATTCGCCGATATTTATATCCACCTCACTAACCATGTTTTTCACGGGGTCGAAATTGCAACGGTTTTATTGAATGCACAAAGTTGCGGTCAGATTGCGCGTGCACTTGCCGTTGCGAAGTTGCTTGGTTTTTTTCATGACTAACGCGCACTGCCTTATGGTAGGCAGTTTTGGGTAGCCTGGTTCCCAGAGCGCATCGTTCGAGAGGAGCGTAGACCCGTCCCCCCACGTCCAGCTTACTCCATTATAATTCAGATCAACCCAAGCCTCTGCACGATAGAAAAATTATTTGAGTAAAAGTAAGTGGAATTTTCAGATCAACCCATGCAAGCCTCAGAGCGAAAAAAATAAAGTGAGTGAAAAACATGGGAAAACTTCAGATCAAAGACTCCTAAAGTTCTTGTAGGCCATGAAATTTTTGCTCGAGTTGACGATATTTAAAAACAAAATCGAATAAAAATGTTAAAAAATTAGGTGTTCTTTGATAAACTTACTACCAACGGTCGTAAAGAACTTATAGGCATCAAGGTTGTTTCTGGAGTCGATGAGTTTCAAACTGTTTCTGGAGCACCTTGTTTTGGCATCGCCTTGTGTGGTGTGGAGAGAGCTGTAGGCGTAGCAACTGCCCAGGGGGCTGTACGGGACTACGTTCAAGCCATCCACTTGTCCTGCGGTGAAATATAGATTCCAATGCAAAATAATCCTTTACTTACTTTCCATATAGTACTATAGGAAAATATTTGGTAAAATGGGTTGAATGGAGATATTGGAGATATGGATTTTAGGAGGAGTTGAATGCTGGATAAGTATAAGAGGGAAGTCGTAGAAGGATATAAGAGTTAAAGAAGTAAATATTTAAGAGCACAGTGCAGTGCCACATCTGTTATGATATATTTTGTGTCAGATTTCCTTTAGATATGTCATGGAAATTGAAAGAAATATGGCTCATATGGAAATCCTGGAAGTGGTCGAAATAAACCGGAATTAATGCTAGGTTAGGTAAGGTAAAGATCAGAAAATGTTTTCTAAAATCGAATTTGAAATTTTGAAATCGATTAAAGAACGCATCCTACATTGAATGTAACAAAACGTTTTTTCCACGCTACATCTCATGATTATAGTTTGACAGAAGCTCTTCCTTCATGCAAGTTTTGTCAAAGACCATAGGACTACATAAAATATAGCTTACTCGATACATTATGGAAATAGAATGAAATTCCTCTTTTAAACGTTGATTTAGTACTTCCAAATCCAACTCAAATTCTAATTCGTGAAATTAGAAAATAATTAGCAAATAGTTAAGGTTCTTATTCACTAAATTTCTAGAAAACTAGCATTTTTGGTTGAGTCTACACTGATATATGTAATAAAAGATAAAAACTCATCGTGAGATATTATTTGAAATAATTGTTAATATAAGTTTCATGCAAAGTTTAATGAAACAAAACAGCAGAGACGAACATTGACCTGCAGTAGGGTAAGGCGGCAAACTCGTTGGGAATCCGGCGTCGGATCCATCGGCGCAGTTCTTGACATCGAGGGTGAACGTCGAGCTACTGCAGAGCGGTACATCATAAGGAACTGTGGTATCCGTTGTCACTGGGTATTGAACGATGACGTCATTCACGCTGATTTCAAAGCAGTACGCGTCAGGGCACGTGGCGGTGAAGTGAACATCGAAGGATTGGTGCACATTTACGTTATCAACAGTGAACGAAGTGAAATCCGGAACTGAAACAAATAATTTTCAGTTATCAAACAATTTTGTTTTAAATTGACCAATGACATTCATGTACATCTTAAATGAAACACATAAGGCACGTGCACTCTTGTTTGGCAACACTTGTTTGATTATTGTGGGCGACGTTGTACGCTGAACGATGATGACATGACCAATTATATGCACTATAGCAAGGTAATGCTGAGGTTTGACTCGGTCGAATGATTTTCATGAAAAAATAGCAAAAAGAAATTTTTATACTATTGTCGAGACATTTCAAATAGTATAACCAAAAACTGATGGAAAAACATGGAGTTATTCGTCTTCTTGTGATTTTCAGGTTCATGTTGTATTTTTGCCAAAATTATTATGCAATTTTACATCCTGAGAGGAATTTGCGATTCAATAGAATGAAAACACGTGGCAATAACTAAAACTTCCAGCAATGAACATACAATCCAACGCCAGAAAACGAATTTCTACCATTTTTAAGTGCTAAATTGATATTAATAATTACCAGATGTTAGAGGCAGGCTACCATAACGTATATTTTATCAGTAGTGAAGTCGATTTCCTTGCCTTCAACACCGTAGTTACCAAGAATTTTACAACGATACAAATTACCGTATTTACAAAGAACTTCAGGTCGACACAAATTATCGTAGTGACCAGGAGCTCTACATTGACACCAATTACTGCAGGAAGCACGTAACTGCACGACAACATCAGTGACCGAAGTGACAAATAATTTCCAGACACACAAAACTTCACATTGACACAAATTGCCGCAGCAACAAAGAGCTTAATGACGACGTCGATAACCGTATTGGCAAACAACTTCGGCAAGCTTTCTATTTCCGTATCAACGTGCGTTACCAACGCTGAAAATTATTGTATTGGCGAAGAAATTTGCGACGTAAGTCATTACCGAAACGACAAAGAAATTGATGAGTACGCAAATTATCGTAGTGACAATGAACTTCACAATGACGTCGATTACAGAAGCGACAAAGAGCTTCACGACGCTGAAAATTGTTTCATTTACAAAGAAATTTTAGAGACCGTCAGTTACCGTGCAGACAAAAAACTTACGACGCACACAATTACTGTCATGACGGAGAAATTTACGACTCAGTCAATTACCGTAGCGGCGAGGGAATTTATGCCATCTTCAATTGAAGTAGCGACGAAAATCATCACGCCCTTTACACTTACCTTCTGGTCGAAGAAATTCACGACACCACCAGTTACCGTTGCGCAAACAATTTCACGATGACGCCAATTACAGTTGCAAAAAAAAACTATGCAAAGCTGTCAATTGAAGTATCGGCGAAGCCCTTCATGACGCCGTCAATTACCATAGTGGCAAAGAACTTTACGACTACGTCAAGTATTATTGTTGAAAAACATTACACGATAACGAAACAGACGTGCTTCTAACTTGAAGTCTTTACTGTAATTATAATATCTGCAGCTATTCATACCTTGGTCATATAACATCTGCATTCATGTATGGATTTGGTGTTATTCTCTCCATCTAGCAAATGGAAGAAGAATTGTCATGTTGGATAAACTATTAATGACAAATTTAGATGAAAAAGAACTTGCAATTACATAATTTACCATAAATAATGAACGCTACCTGGATCTGTGTGGTATGGCATCAAGCTCGTTGAGTATCCGGCGTCGGATCCATCGGCGCAGTTCTTGGCGTAGAGGGTGAACGTCAAGTCAGTGCAGGGCGGTACATCATAAGTAACTGTGGTATCCGTTGTCACTGGGTATTGAATGCTGACGTCATTCACGCTGATACCATAGCAGTATGCGTCAGGGCACGCGGCGGTGAAGTGAACATCGAAAGATTGTTGCAGATTTACGCTATCTACAGTGAACGAAGTAATATCCGCAGCTGAAACAAATAATTTCCGGTTATCAACCAAATTTATTATTATTTATTTTATGGTTTTCACATACATCATAAATGAAATACATCATACGAGTGCGCTCCACAGCACTGTTGAATCTGTGTGGGCGAGTTTGTTCGCTGAACGAGGATGGCATGCACAATTATGCAGTAGGAGGGGTAATATGTTCAGATTCGACAACGGTCAAATATTTTGCATGAGATGACAACAAAGAAAGCATACATTTACAACTATAGACGAATTACAAAAATAATAACTAGAAAACTGTTGGGAAAACATGGAGGTATTCACGATCCACTGATTTTTAAGTGCATGCTATATTTTTGCATTAAGTCATATGTAATTTAACATATTGAATGTAATTTATGATTCATATGCATGATACGGAACAATTTTTTTAACGAAAATTGACTTCACTGAAACTGCAGCTGTTGAATATGCAATCTACCACCAGAAAAAGAATTTATACAAATTTGGAGCGCAGAACTGGTATACAAAATTATATCATTTGTTAAAGCCAAACAAGCATAGACATTTCTTATACCAGTACCCAAACCGATTCCCTTGCCCGCCAATTACTGAAGTCACCAAGAATATCACGACGACAGATATTATCGAAGTGACACAAAGTTTGCGTCTTAATGACGCAAACGAAGAATTGTACAGCGACGTAATTTACCGTAGAAGCAAATAACTCCACGACAAATCAATGACCAAAGAGACGAAGAATTTCAAGACACCATAGATTACAACAGCGATGAAGAGTTTCAAAACGCCGCGAATTGCCGTAGCAACAAGAAACTTTACGACGACGTCGATTTCTGTTACGGCAAAAATTCTCTTCGCATTTTATTCCAGAATCGTGGGATATTTTGACGACGCTGAAAATTTCAGTTTGAAGAAGAAATTCTCAATGTCGGCAATTACCGAGACGAAAAAAAACTTACTGACGACGAAAATTATCTTAGTGTCAAAGAACTTTAGAACAACATCAATTACCTTAGCAGCAGATCGCTTCACGACGACATCAATGATCAAAGCGACAAAGAAATTCAAGACGCCATAAATAACTCTAGCGACAATGAGCTTCACAATGCCGAGAATTACGGTAGCGACAGAGAACTTAACAATGACATCGATTACAGTAGCAACTAATAACTTCACGACGACTTCAATTGTCGTAGCGACGAAGCTTTTCACGACGAAGTCAGTTTAAGAGAGACAAAGAACTCCACGACGCACACTATTACTGTCGTGACAGAGAAATTCATGCCGCCGTCAATTACGGTAGCGGCGAACAAATTAATGACGCCGATAATTACCATACTGACAGAGAACTTAATAACATTATCAGTTGTCGTAGCGACGAAGATCATCACCACGCCAAGAAATACAGAGTCGTCGATGAAATACACGTCGCTGGCAGTTACTGTTGCAGCGAGAAACTTCACGACCACATCAATTTAAGTTGAAAAATTCATGATGCCGTCAATTAGAGTTGCTGCAAAGCACTTCACGATGCACACAATTACCATAGTGATAAAGAACTTTACGACGATGCCAAGTGCAAGTGTTCAAGTACAAGTGTTGAAGAAATAACTATAGACAAGGCTACGTAATTGACGTGGTACAAACTTGAAGCCTTTAGCAATTTGCAGATAGTCATGCCTTGATCGTGGATCTTCATTCATGGATCAGGTTTTATTCCCTCCAACTAGCAAACACAAGAAAATTTGTCATAATTCATAAACTTATAATAACAAATTCAGATGAAAATAAAGTTGCATTTACATTAATCATAATAAATTGCAAACTCTACCTGGATCTGTGTGGTACGGCCACAAGCTGGTTGAGTATCCGGTGTCGGAGTCATCGGCGCAGTTCTTGGCGTAGAGGGTGAACGTCAAGTCAGTGCAGGGCGGTACATCATAATTAACAGTGGTATCCGTAGTCACTGGGTATTGAATGCTGACGTCGTTCACGCTGATTCCGTAACAGTACACGTCAGGGCACTCGGCGATGAAGTGAACATCGAATGATTCGTGCAGTATTATGTTATCTACAGTGAACGCATAAACATCCGGAGCTGCAACAAATGATTTCCGGTTATCACCAATTTTATTTTGAGTTATTAAATGTTATTCAAACGCATCTTAAATGAAACACATCAGACGAGTGCTCACTACAGAAAACACTTGCATGGGTTATAGTGTGGGCAGGGTTGCACGCTGGAAATATCTTAAAATAGTTCACACTAGTATAGGCAATGAACAGGTTCTACTACGATAAAAGATTTAATTTTTTTTCATAAAATTATAGGAAATATGATACTCATCTAATTTTATGAAGAATTTCAAAAATTCTACCAATAATACTTTTGGAAAAAACAGAGTTATTCGTCTTTCCTAGATGCTCAAGTGCATGTTATATTTTTGCAAAAATTTTCATATAATTTTACATAATGAAAAGAATTTGCTATTCATCAGTGACAACATAAAGGAATTTTTCTTTAAGATAGACGTCTTCACCCTAATTTCAAGCAATTTACACACAATCTAATGCAGAGAAAAATTTATAATTTATAATGCAAAATGACGATAAAGAAAGTATATTATTTGTTACAAAAAGTCAAATAACAAATATTTTAACAGCAGTCAAGATAATACTTTTACCCGCCAACTAACGCAGTGACGGAAAACTTCAAGACGATCCAAATTATCTTAGTAACAAGAACTTCACCACGACATCAATGACTGCAGCGACAATGAACATCACGACGACATCACTTAGCGTAGGGACAGAAAACTTCACGACGGCCCAAATTATCTTAGTAACAAGAACTTCACCCCGACGTCAATGACTGCAGCGACAATGAACATCACGATGACATCAATTAGCGTCGGGACAGAAAACTTCACGATTCCCTCAATTACCCAATCAAAAATCAAAATTCGGAATCAGAGCGGCCATTAACGGCCGCCCCAGATTATATACAGTTGCCTTAGAGGTGACTCAGGCGCCTATAGACCACCTAACTGCATATAGACCACCCAACTGCTATTCACGAGCCGATTGCGGGAGTCGGTAGCCGATAGGGCGAATATACGAAACCAGCCGGAAAAAAGCAGCTGGCCAGGCTTCTGTGGGCAGACGTTATTATTTGAGCGAACCTTGACCATCTCCCGCTCTTCATATGGCGTCGATGTATGTACATGAGAACGTTTGTCAAGGCATACGATGGAACGATATGAGAATTGATTTTCCCAATTTTCTAAGCTTACGTGTTGTAAGATAATCATTTCAATAATTATTGAACAAAAATATCTGGATTTATTTGGCTGTCTTTCTAAACCGCAGGATACTTGAAAGCATGGAAATCTGATTAAGGGGCGAAGGAGCAGAAAAATACTTGATAAGTACGAGGCAGTAAAAATAATGCTTGTAGCTCCATGAGATAAATTTCTAATTCTTGTCATAACACACATAACTAATATGTAAGCTGTTAATTGACAGAAAAAGCAACCGATGACAGTTCGATTTTGCATTCAGGGCCTACAAGTATTTTATCAAATGTTCAGGTCACTATGATTTGCGATGAAACTGCTTGATATTGTGATGACAGCGCATTGCCTGATAACAGGCATTGAACAATGTACCTTCCGATGTTCAGTAAGGTCTAAAAAATTTCAATATTTTCATGTGAGGTTCACAATTGCTTCATATTTTGGTGCGGTTCACATAATTCCTTCAGTGAATCGAGATCGTTTCATTCAATGGCGGTTACTGGGTGTGAGTGTCATACATAACGTACATAACTCTGCTCAGGCACCTAGGGTTACTACTTTTTGAACGAATTAAAAAAAAAGTTTAATCATTAGTTCAAACAACCTCGATGACAAAACCTGGTCATTGCTTTATGGTTCTTGTTCCTCATAGTTACTTTATCATGTTCGCAGGGCTAAATTTGTTGCTAGCCTCGTTAAATGTTCAAATATTATTCCTGGGTAACGTGATGCAGCTTGAGGGAGTGAGTGAACAGCGTCGTACAAGACACTACACGGTGCGTTTACCTTGCGGACGCCCGGCGTTAGTTCGCTAGTGGTACTAGTGATGATCACACGTTCAACGACGAACGTTGCTCATTTCAATCCTGTAATCGTAGAGGGAAAAGTGAACTTGTGATGTATTAGACTCGAAAATTATAGATTTTAAAAGCTGAACATTATTAGAAACTAGAAATGTATTCGTTTTCATGCACAATGGTTCTGCAAGTGGAGTTCATAGAAAAACACGACACCGATAGCGGCACTACGCGAATATAATGGCGCCATGATGCCGGCTTCAACTTGACTTCAGAGATTTTGAAACTGTCAGTAATGGAAACTTTTAACTCGAGGCATATGCTTAAATGATCATGATATTTCAACGGTTCGTGTCCATATTCTTAAGGTTTTAGTTTCTAATTCATCGAGAAAGTTGGATTCATCTATGGGAATGCCAGTTCATCTACGAGTTCAATTGCATGGTTGAGTTTAGTCTGCACCAGTCACCGTTCCGCTGCAAGAGGAACGCGTACAAACATGGATAGAAATCCTAGTCTCAACTCCGTAAGTAATCATTTTGCTGGTTCTTTGTAATTATATGCTTGTTTTTCGTTTTATCATTGGGTTTGGTACCAGAGTGGAATCGGAGTATTATGAGTTGGGTGATTTTCGATTTCGGTATTACTTTAGATTAAGTGCATCCAAAAAAGGGTGTTTTATTTAATTATATGTTTTTTGGGGTGTAGATAAAAAATCTGAAATCCGTTTTTGGCGGTCGGCATCGGAAAACCGATTTTTTCCGATTTGTTTTATATATTTTGTAAGATAAAATACAAGTTAAATCTTGGCCCCAATATCCGTGGATTTATAGCGTTTTTAACTTAGCCTCGGTGACCCATATACTCTTGCAACCACGACATTGCAGGCAACCACGACATTGCAACCACGGTTAGGTTTGGTTAGGTTAGGTTTTTTCGCCGATTTCGCCGATTTTTGCCCAATTTTTTTGAAGAATTAGAGCCTCGGGGGAAAAATCGGGTTTCCCATGCCAACCGCCAAAAACGGATTTCAGGTTTTTAATCTACACCCCAAAAAAAATATAATTAAAAAAACACCCTTCTTTTGGATGCACTTAATCTAAAGTTTTACTTCGATTTCTTTGAGTGCTATTGCATATTGAAAAATGTTTGGTTTTGGGCAACGTGTGAGAATGCTGACCGCTGGTGAATATTGAAGATTATTTTGCTCGGGCAATGTGCGATGGTTTTGCAATTCAGGTAAATATTAGAGAATGTTGTGGGAAATGAGGTGGGTGTGATTGAATGTTGTATTAACAGATATTATTCCCATTTGAACTCGTGTTTACTTGCCACTTGCTTCATTGTGCCGCGATGATACATGTCTAGGATGATAAGGAGGGACATTCATTGCGTCATTCAGGGAGGGAGAGGGTCTTTAACTTTAAAGGGGGGAAGGGAGGGGGCATTTTTTGACGCATTTTTCAGATTCGGCCATGTCTGCCCCAAACGTATCAGGTACCAATACGCGCGCCCTGCAGTCGCCCCATGGTTGTCAAAGAATGGACCGGATCCTAATCAGGCGCTTATTTCCCTCGTACAGTACAACCAGAACCTAAAGCGGACATAGAGCCTATAATTTATGCGCTAGGCGAGCTTGAGGCGTCCTTGAGCCAGCGGCTGACAGGAATCAAAAGTTCGATAGGGTTACCTTAGAGGTAAATCAGACATGAATCGGCCGTCTACTTTATTCAGCCGCTAAATTAGGAACTAATCTAGGTGGTTCAATGGCAAAAAAAATAAGGCCGATTGCCACCAGAAATAAGCGACTGGTCAGGCTGCCCCATGCTCACCCTGTTCAGTAGCTGCATGAGTTCATAGCACTATAGCGAACCTAGCTCCTGCCTTAGTCTTGACGATGCATGTGCATGCGTTCGTACTTATGAGCACGCAAGCGTTTCTACACTAGAACGTTGAGTTTTCGTTGACATACTTGCATTAATATATCTTTAATACGCTTGTGATGAGTACGTTATGCTCACGTGATAGTAGTGCAAGCTTCACTTCAACAAGCATGCAATGCATGTCCGTCATCGCGCTGGCATTGCCTGTGTTTAGCAAAACCCGCGGGCATTGCGTTGTCTTCAATACGCGTACGATGCTCATATGTCAACACGCTTGCATGTTTGTACAGCAACACGCAGGCATTGCGTTATCTAAAACAAGCTTGCGTTACCTCTACGGCAACATGCGAGCGTCGCGTGTTGGCACGGTACATAGGTATGCGAACGTAACATGTATACATGACTTCAACAACCCGCTGCAGAAGCATTGATGTTGAAACAACCCTTATTACGGTTCCTCGGCAAAGGTGGGGTTACCCATTACCCTGGTTTGAAGCAATGCAGCGGAGATGCTATTGCGTTCGAAGTATGGTGCCATTTGTCTGGCTTATTCCATCCCTGCATATACAAGAATTAGCTTCCCTATTCAAACCGCGCTTTATTGCATTATCACTACTTTCAAATCAAGACTATGCTTTAAATTGAATCTAGTAGATACACGAGGCTGTTGCTTGTGAATGTTGTGGGAGGACAGTCAGGTTTGATTATTGCGGGAAAATGCTTGGCACTGGTGTGTGACATGTAATTTCGGTACTATTGTATGTAGGAGGTTTGCTACTGATGAGTGGTGAATGGGAATAAATTTTTGATGCTGGTGAATGTCACCAGAATCAATTTTGGTGGCGCTTGGTACCGGTAGCGCAGTGGTAAGCGCCGATGTACACTGAGATAAAAAGACCCCCCGTTTTGAAACACTTGGTGTTTCCTCGACGCGCTTGACGCGCTTATATGTGTGCGGCAAGCGTCGCGTGGTCAGGTTGCCGAATGCTGTCGTAGGAGGTGGTTGTGTGGAGCCGCGCATATATGCGCAGTGATGTCGGCACCGCGGCATCGAGATGAGAAGCTAGGCGTGGGTTCGAGCCCCGGGAAGCTCAGTTAAAGTCTCGGTGTCGCTAGTGGACGGCGCTTAGTCGCCGTCATAAAAGTGGGGCTTTCAACATGGCTTTGGGTGTGTGTCCCTAAACACTCTGGGTATGTTAGCTGGGGGGATCTTAAGGTGATTATAAGGAAATATATGAATCTGGTATATGTGAGGGAATTATATTTATTGGTATGCACAGGTATATTTGGATAATGTTAGGTACCCGGGATAAGTAAAAACGTTTGGTTCGGGTGAATAGGATAGAGTGTTTAGTACTAGAAAATGTAGGCGAACAATTAGCGTTGGCGAATATTGGAGAATTTCGGGTTCTGGTGATTGTTGCATAAAATTTGGCTTTTTGCAGTGTGGGAGAAGGTTGAACGCTCGTGAATGCAAGAAAATGTTGAGCGCTGGTTAATGTTGAAGAATGTTTGGCTGTGGGTGATGTGGAATGTTGTTCTTGAAAGTCCTAATTACCAATATTATAATCGGTTCAAATTAGCAAGTTGCTTCCTTGTGCATCGATGATACAATTTCTTCCATGTTATTTTGTTCTGTAATATTCTATAGGACGTGAATATTCGAAATACAACTTATGTGATAAAATCCCCAAACCCTAACCCCCCCCCTTACTACATTCGACCATTTCTGCCAAAGAAAGTGTCAGGTCATGCGCTCCTCAGTTGCCCCACGACCGTTAGGGTATTTACAATTTTCTGATTAGGTGCTAATTTCGCTCAAAAAAATTCGGATGATGCGGGCACAGAGCCAATAATTTATGTTCAAATCGATCTAGTGGCAACCGTAAACCCAAAGCTGTCGGGAAGGAAAAACGCAACATGGAATCGTATATAGCGGCGAAGAACTTCGCCGCAATCGACTCCGTCGAGTGCGGTAACAACGAATCACTTAACAGCGCCGATAATGATCTCATTTATGACGAAATTCATGACTCCGGGACACACATGTATCATAGCTACAAATAAGCTCACGAACATGTCAATTAACGTAGTGACAAAGAGCTTCGCGAAGCCATGAATTAAAAAAACTATAAAAAACTTAACGACGACGTCAATTGCCACAACGACGAAGACATTCTCTACACCGTCTATTAACAAAGAGATAAAGAGCTTTTCAACTCGTTAGTTACCAATGTTATAAATAACTTCTCGACGACGTTAACTGTCAAAACGACAATGCACTTGACAGTTAGCAGCAAAACACTTGTCATAACGACAAAGCACGACCACAATTTCCCTAGAGCTAAAGAATTCCGCAAAACCTTGAATTCCCGTAGAGACAAAAAACTTCACGACAACGAAATTTGACTTGCTTCCAGCTTCAGTCATTTCTGATTATCTGCATCCAATTATGCCTTTTGTGTATCAGCGTTCATGAACTTGGAAACGCCCATCAAGCAGAGAGAAAAAATTGCTAGTATGACATAAATTATTAATAATAAATTAAAATAAAACAAATTTGCAATAACATGATTTATCAAAAAAATGAATATACGAGTACCTTGACTTGTATGGAATGGCAACAAGCTCGTTGAGTATTCGGCGTAAGATTCATCGGCACAGTTCAGGGCATGGAGGGTGAACGTCAGTTCAGTGCAGGGCGGTAACCATTGGTTTACTCTGGTATCCCTTGTCACTGGGTATTGAAGGTTGATGTTATTCACGCTGATACCATAGCAGTACGCGTTAGGGCAAACGGCGATGTAGTGAAGATCGAAGGATTCGTGCAGATTTATGTTGTCTATAATGAACGAAGTAATATCCGGAACTGAAACAAATAATTTCCGGGTATTATGCAAGGTTTCACGAATAAACAGTAACACTTTAACGTTTTTGTATGTTCTGCAGATTCAAAATGGTTATATGGTAGGAAAAACAGTTTTCGAGCACCAACACTCATGCAAGTACAGAACAAACTTACTCACGAGAACAGCACAAACACACTCATGAGGACAGCACAAACACACTCATGAAGACAGCACAAACACACTCATGAGGACAGCACAAACACACTCATGAGGACAGCACAAACACACTCATGATGAGGACAGCACAAACACACTCATGAAGACAGCACAAACACACTCATGAGGACAGCACAAACACACTCATGAGGACAGCACAAACACACTCATGAGGACAGCACAAACACATTTACGCCAAACTAGGCCGAAATAACCCACACAAAAGCATATAATGCAGTGCTTTTAAGACAAAGTCTCATTCAGAATTAAATCAAATAAATCTCGGACGATATTACCAGAATTCAGAAAAAACTAATATTTTTTCCTGGCTTTATTCTAAAACTTCCACCTATATTTAGCTGAAAATTTCTAGCAGTAAATTCAAAGCTCACCACTAGGAGTTTTGATCTTAAACGTCTTTGACGTTCCAACAACTCCCCCGTAGGATGGGGTGAGAGTGAACGTCATGGCTGTGCAGGGTAGTACGTTGTACGAAATTACGTCGCCGGACTTAACAGCACCAACGCTTTTACTCCCGACTTTGAGGCTGAAAGTGAAGTATGCTGAACAGGCAGCGATGTATTGCACCTTGAAGTTTTGTCCAAGTTGGAAGTCAGTGATCCAGAAGTCTTGTATCACAGTAGCTACATGAAACAAAGAGTAATAACTGTTATTTTCATATCAAAGTCAAATTTTTTAAACTGGTAAGAAGCCTGCAAACGTACGTTTATTCTCAAAAACCAAACTCGACTGCATATCAATGAGATAGAATTTGTGTATGCTCTTCTATGATTACATTAGACTTTTTTGTTACATTTGTTATCGTTATAAAATAATATCTCTAATTACATTTGAGATGAAACTAATAACATGGCAGAGAAGCCAAGTGGGTGAAATTATGAGCCCCCAAAATTTAGGCAGTGTGCTGCGGGTTTGATCCGTGCTAGCTACAAAAATTATGGTTAAAATTTGAATGATGGCCGAATGGTTAAAACATCAATTTTGGTGCAGTGAACTACGGGTTCAAATGCCTAGCTGGCTATACAAATTCAGCGAGGTGTAGAGTCATTGTAATGCAAAAATGAAGCCCATTTTACGCCTAGACTATAATCAATAATATTATTAGTAATAATATTACTAATTATAGGGTTAAAGTTAACACTGGGTGACTAAATGAGGTTGGCACGAATAATTTTCCCTAATTTAACGCTCTCCCTCTGAAATTCGTTGGAGATAGAAGCAACTTGTAATTTTCTCCTATTGGAACCGTTTTTTCTGTATGCGGTTTTAGGTAGTATGAGCAGGGGAACGAATTGTACGCTGTGGCATCAAACATGAGGTAGTATGAGCAGGGGAACGAATTGTACGCTGTGGCATCAAACATCAGGTAATATGAGCAGGGGACGAATTGTACGCTGTGGCATCAAACATGAGGTAATATGAGCAGGGGACGAATTGTACTCTGTGGTATCAATCTTAAGGTACAATGTGGTATAGTATAAGTAGTGCAAAATCAATATATTTCCTCTATTCATTAGAAGATCGAGGGTTTTGATTTCAAGTATTTAAGGAGAGCGTCTGGGCAAAATTTTATCTCAGCTATTTACAGACGGATCAGTCTGAAACTTGGTACACATGTGTAAAACCAAAAGAGAAAATTTTATTGTCCATGTAAATTTTTCGAAATAAATGAAAGAAAGCGTGAAATTCTTAGAAAACGAACCAAAAAGAGGATACTTTAGAATTCTATTTCCTCCTAGGGTTTTTAAGCTAAAACATCGAGTTACATATCATTTGATGCGTAAAGACTAGATCTATAAAACGCCGCATACGTTTTTTGAAATTTTTAGTTTTGTGGGTGTGGGAGCATTTTTCATAAAATTTCGAATTTTCTCGATTTTACCGCCGCCACCTTTCCCCCTTTTTTGCATTATAAAATCCAAACTATAACGAAATTAGGAAAATTTATGCAAGGTTTTGTAGATCTTTTCTTTGCAAATCGAACAGTATATCTCGAATTGCTGTAGCTTCAAAACTGTACGAGGAGATAGGATTGCCGTGGGAGAGATTTTCAGCTTTGGCAACTTTTCAGTAGAGACAAAAAACCGCTGCGCGGCACGTAAAGGCACGTAACGTAGCCTAGATATCGAAAGTAAGCGTCAACTCACTTCAAAGTCATTCATCGGTGCATAGAGCCACTGAATGAACACCATCCAGCGTGCTGTCTGTGAGGTTACTGAGCTCTAGCCGAGTGGATAGGACATTTTATAGTTAATTTCCCACTTTGGAATTACTGATGCCCCCCCTTCCCCCTTACGGGATCTGTAGTGAACGCATAAATCAACGTACAGAGATGGTTCTAGTACCGTTCGATGCGTCAGAAAGTAAGCTTTAAGATGAGATTAAAAACCAGAAAAGCCGAAAATTTGACTTTTGGACCCAAACGCTCCCTTTAAAGGTTTCTATTTTGAAAACATTCAAAGTATTTTTACATTTTTACATATTTTGGAATTACTTCAATTTATAAATTATTAAAAAACTTCATAAAAAATCTCAATCTAAAAACTCTTTTTACGGATTAATGCAACTTCTTGAAGTTAAATTTCGAGTTCTATAAATATTTACCGAAAAAAGAGTCGCCTTCGCCATTTCAATATAAACCAAGTCCTTATCTTACTTAACTATTATTTTGCCTATTTACATCTCATGCATTCATCTACCAATTTACTCAATTTCATTACTTTTTAAGAAGGACTTTTCAATTATTTGGTTTACTATATCAATATATTAGAATGTAATCTATGTACTCTTAGTGATACCATATTTTCAATAATAATAATGACGTCATTTCGCATATTCCTGCGCTGAAGCCAATTTACCCAGCACCTACAGTCAACCAATCTACTCAGCACCTGCTGGCTCCCCATCTACTCAGCACCTGCAGCACCAAATTTTTTACGCACCTGCAGCGGCTGCCACCTGGCGGCACTCCGAGGAGGTGGCGGCTACTAAAACCGTCGCTACGGACTTCAAACAAAGGATGTAATCAGGGCTGACGGCGAGCTCCTGATACTGGACACTGCCGCCCCCACGGAGTTGCAGTTGAACAGTTTGAGAGTCACGGTGGGACGCCGAGTTGAACTCATCCTGGGACGCCGAGTTTAACTGAGAAAGGGACGAGTTTAGCTGAACACACAGAAAAACGAGTGAGACTTCGTCCAAATCGAGACGCACTTCTTAGCCTCGTGCAGCAAATTCTGACCGAGTCTGGCCAGGTAGAAAAAGTGCATTTCATTGCTTCGTACGATCTGTTTCCGTGCTGTGGATAAGTAAATGTGTCAGTATGTGGTCAATATGTCCTCTCTACTTCACTGAGTGAATGGTGGGCTCTGTCAATGATATCGATGTCATATAGAAAATCGATATCAGGATATTATCGATATCAGGGAAATATCAATATCAGGAAAATAGTGATATCAGGAAAACATTGACATCAAGAAAATAGCGATATCAGGAAAATATCATTATCAGGAAAATAGCAATATCCGGTAAATATCGATATCAGGAAAACATCGATATCGGGAAAGTATTGATATCAAAAAAATATTGATATCAGGAAAGTATTGATATGATGAAAAAAATTGACACCAGGAAAATATCGATATCAGGATAATATCGACATCAAGAAACTGTCGATATCATTAAATAGCGATATCAGGAATTTATCGATACCAGGAATTATCGACATCGGGAAAAATCGATATCAGGAAAATATCGATATCGGGAAAATATTGATATCAGAAAAATGTCATTATCAGTAAAATATCGATATCGGGAATATATTACTATCAGGAAAATTACTATCTATTACGATATCAGGAAAATCGATATCAGGAAACAATAATTATGAGGTAAATATCCATGCCAGTAAAATATCGATATCAAGAAAAAATCGATATCCGGAAATTGTCAATATCATAAAAAATATTGATATCAGGAAAATATCGATATCAGGAAAACATTGACTTCAAGAAAATATAAAAATCAGGAAAATATTGATATCAGGAAAACATTGACTTCAAGAAAATATCAAAATCAGGAAAATATCGATATCAGGGAAACATCGATATCAAGAAAATATCAAATTCATGAAAATATCGATATCAAGAAAATATCGATTTCAGGAAAATATCGATATCAGGAAAATATCAAAGCCAGGAAAATATTAATAACAGGAAAATATTGATACCTGCAAAATATCGATTTTAGGAAATTATCAAAATCAGGAAAATATCAATACCAGGCAAATATCTGTTCTTCGTAATATAGATTTGGTAAATGAAGTACATTCTAAAATATGTAGATGAATACGAGTTTTAAATTACACATAGACCCAACGGCGGCCAATATTTACAGCATCTTTAGTTTCTTTGTGCTGCATAGCGTCGAAGAAAAAATGTGTTTTCAGTATAAATTATTAACTAATAATCATTGATTAATTTCATTCTAAATTTCATAAATATTTGGAACTAATCACAACTTTTAGCAATAAAAACCATGCATAGATATGAAAATTTCTGACACAGAATGAGTCAACACAAAATTCTTCACATTTTTTCTTCTTTTCGGGCATTTTGAAAAAACTTCCACGCATGTAGGGATCTGCTCCCTAAAAATGCAAAGTTCCCACCAGTTCAAAATAATATAGAACCTTCAAGACAAAAATTTTGATGATTTTTTTTTCGTTTCATATTAAAATTATATATTCTCAAATGACAGTAAAAAACACTGTTATTTCTTCCCGGCTTATTTATTTACATCTCAATAAAAAGGCACTGATTTATAATATTATATATTTATATAATGATTTATTGACAATAAAAAAGAAGACAACACTGAAATTAGCTGTGCATAACACATTATTTTTCATCTTCAATAATATTATGTATGTCTTGATGTGTTAATAAGCAATACATGCATAAATTATTATTGAAATAAGTCGTAATTTAGGTGATATATATTTTAGGTACATTTTCGTAAAAGATCTATATACTGAATAATTACATTTCAGCAATAATTTATACACTGGATAATTCATTTTTAGTGATAATTTACCAACTGAATAATAACTATTAGGTAATAATTCAAATTCTGAATTATCGCTAGTCAGTAATATTTTGTATACTGAATAAAATTACTAATTACTTACTAATTAATAAGTTATCAGTAGAGTAGAAATTGGAGTAGCACTAGCAGTAGCATTAGTAGTACTAATACTTGTAGTAGTATTACTAATGGTGTGAAAAGAAGTAGAAGTAGTAGCACAGTAGCAGGTAGCCTACTTACCACAGGGAGAAGTAGGGCCAATATTATCCTCATTATGGCTCTGAAAACTATATAACTGAATGACTCGGTGTATCCCACTTTCCACTGAAAAGAAGATCATACATTGGCCAATATTCATAAAAAAAATTTTTAATAATAGAAAAACCAACATAACCCAAAATACCATAAACCCGCCCCTTAATATCAATATCAGGAAGCTAAGGCATCTTACATCCCACGATGTTTACCACAAAAAAACATTTACTTCCCTTCCCTTTAGCAACATCAACCCTGACTCAGCGTCATACTGCGTGTAACTCAATCATAATTTCATTATAAATAACAACCTGGAGTCCCTAACCTAACCTTAATGTCCTTCAGATAATTTGTCGAGGTTGACACAACCATGTCCGATAGCACGATCATTCATACAAGGAAAAGGCCTTGCAGTCCTTAACCCAACCTCGGGTTCTATTGCCGAGTCGGCCCTGCTAACAAAATAACTTGGCACTCCTAACCTAACCCCAGATTCCATCAGCTATATCTGGGCTGCAACAGAAATCCGCTGTAATAACATTAATTAAAATAAAGTGGTGTCCTATACCTAACCTGTCGTTAAACTGGCGGGTCCCATCCCACTGCGCATGGAACCCGTTAGGGTCCCACCGCATCCGCCGAAGAACCCGCGCGAGACGCACGAAAGGCAGCTCAGTCTTTCGTACTTGGGCACGAAAGACTGAGCCGCAAAGAGCTGTGGATGGGGCTTCATCAGAATCTACAAAGAACCTGGACTTCCAAGGCCGGAAATGATGTAAGATCGAATAAAACACCATGGAACTCAAAAAAAGTTTTAAAATAGGGCAAAAAACAAGTTACAGGAGACATTTATGAACAAATATTGACCTTATCGGAGTCACAAGGAAGTATGATGTAACTTAATCAACATGAACACCCATACTGGCCCCATATATGATAGAAAATTTGCTCCTCGTACAGAAAATCTCACAATCATTTTTACTCTAACCGTTCTATCTCAGAGTGAAATGGGAGCTAAAAATATATTAACACACGAAATTATTTACCAGAGACTGTGCTTATTAACATCTATACAGTAGAGATACGATAAACACGTTTCGGAACCGTAGCGGTAGATCTCACGGAACTTGGGAAATTTTCAACATGATATTTTCATCGACAAATTACGGCCGCTTTAGAAAGAGCTGTGACATGTGCTACCCATCGTCCTGTAGCTTTTGATTTGATAAATCGTTAGGAAAAAACTCGAAATAGATGCGATGCCTCATTCAGAAGTCAAGTCAAAATTACGATTTGAAAAAAATGTGAAAAACTCAAATTTGACAATAATTTTTTTCTAAAATATCAATATTCCAAAAAACGAAACCTACATTATTATGTAGATATCACTTGTGAGAAAGCGTGTGTAAAGTTTAAACATGATCATGAAATATGCAACTGAGATATGAACAAAAAACTGCCTTTTTCTCGTATAAGAAAATTATATAGTAAAATCTACTTTTACGAAGCAAGTCATATATCAAAATGTTCATCAGCACTAGCTGCACGTGCCTGTAAAGTTTAAACAAAATCGATCGAGGATAGATTATAGACTATAAGACTTTAATTTTTGCAAAAAAATCGTCCAAATTTATGTTTTTTCACAAAATTGTTAATACGAAAAAAAATTTCGGCTCGAGACCTGCATGAATAGTTGTTAAAAATATGTGGACATGCAGTGAAAAAAGTTTGAACTGAATCGAAGCAGCCGTTGCCAAGACATGAGCGAAATACTAAAATCGTACACTCCATTGCAGCGATTTCTGCCTCACGAGTATAGGCTGTGTAGACATCAATGTTAATACGCGTACTAGCTGAGAGCGCGGGTACTGAGAGCGCCCTACAGCAGCAAATATAAGAGTTATGATATAATAAAAAAACAGTTATGATATAATATAACAGTTAAATTTCACTCGTAAAAACAGTTGAAACGAAAAAGATTCTTTTTTCATACATGCACCAGCGTGGCCTGGGACTGCTACATCTGGACCACAACAAAGAGACAGAGCACCATCATATAACTTGGGAAATGAGAAATATTGAAAATATTTGATGGTTTTGCTGGTTTTGCTCGCATGTAATTCCATAATAATGAACATTGCTGAGAACTTACGCTTGAGGGATCAAGATTTCAACATGGCAGTGCATCCCGGTTTTAATAATATGAATAATTATAATTATTTTATAATAATAATAATAATAACTTATTTCAAATAATTATATTATAATTACCTAATAATTATGTTTTATAATGTTTAACTCTTAAAAGTAATTAAAGTAACTTCGAACAGTACCAGTGTTACCTAAAAAATCATCATCAGGAAACAGTAACAATAATACCTAGGCTCAATATTATTTAAAAAATACGAAAAAAAGGAGCCGCCAAAATTCCATCATTAAATGAAAGTGGTAACATTGAATAATAAAGTTACTGTAGTATAAAGTTATAGAGCAGAAAACTAAATACTTAACTGTTGAAAATTGTAATGCACGGCCAGGTCAATTAAAAAATAATTAAGTAATGTAGATAAAATAGACAGAAATTTCACAGGGATATTATATTAACAAAATAAGAATTCAAGACACAATGAAATTTCGGGAAGGAAATTGAAGTCTTCCGCAGCATGAGCGCAATTATGCCTGCGAGTGTTCCTGAAGAATTTCTCCTAGGCGATCAAGCCATTTTCGGATGAGCTTTCGTAGAAATGGATGATATATTGTTTAAATCCTTGTGCACTTTTGTACAAAGGCATTTTTTCGCCTAAGCATTTTTTCATATATCTTAATTTTTCACATAAGCACTTTTTGCACAGATATTTTTTCGCATAAACACTTTTTCACATAAGAAATTTTTCACAAAGGCGAGGAATTTACGAAGCCATTATTTCACCAAAGCATTTTTTCACAAACGCACTCATTGTACATATGCGGGTCATATTGACACAGTTTGGCCCCGCAAAGATGCGTATGACGAATAAAGAGTGACTGAACGAATAGAATAGAATCATGAAACATTAACACATATATTCATCAATTACAATTTATTGACACCTTGAACAATGTCATGGTAATGTTATTACCAAACCAAAACTTTTAATTTCAAGTTAGTTTCAAGTTTTATTCCGAAGTTAATTTATTCTAAGTTTTGAGTTAAAGTCCACTTATTAGGCACGAGTCTTGTATGTCACCGCTACTTGGACAAAGTCACACTAATTTTCGTGTGTGTAATTGGTCACCGTGGAGCGTGAGGCGTGTGGCCCTCTAGTAAAGCGTGTGGTCCTCTAGTGAAGCATGTGGTCCAGTGAGGTGAGAGCCATTAAATTCCTTCCACATATGTGCCTTATCTCGTGTATGATGGAAGATAAGTGCCACACTAATGCCAAGTTCACCTCTGCAATATGAAGAATGTAGAATAATGTGCTGAGTAGCTTTCATATGTCGGTTTCTGGCAAACGATATTTTCTAAATCATCGTAGACTTGAAATAAATACGTAGTAAAATTGGTTATTATGGCGTCTAAAATAATTATTAGAAATAAAAATAAATAAATAAAATGAAAATATTCCTCTTGACTAGAATTTTTATTAGTTTCGTAAAACACTTCGTTGATTATTCGATGGTAATATTTTGTGGAACATTAGAAAAAGGATTCTGAGACGCAATAAAAACTCTAATTTTACAACCCTGTCCAGCGTGATATTTAGAGAACAGAATCATCCACAATAACCACGTTATACAATTTATTATATAATATACAATTATATAAACTATACATTGTATTATTATTATTATTATTATTATTATATGTTAAAATATTATTTAATACACAAGTAGCAAAATCCAATGTGGCTCGGCATGGGGCAGATTTGAGAATCAAGTTCTCATATATTCGAAAATCCTGTAATCTTAAATCCTGTAATCCGATAGTCCTAAATCTTGTAATTCAACATCCAGTAATTCCAAATCCTTTAATCCCAAAACCAGTAATCCTAAGTCCTGTAATCAGAAATCAGCAATCATCAATCTTGCAATCATAAATCCTATAATCCCAAATCCAGCAGTCCTAAGTCTTGTAATCCCAAATCCTGTAATCATCAATTCAGCTATCCTAAATCCTGTAATCATCAATCAAGTTATCCAAAGTCCTTTAATTCTAAATCCTGTAATCCCAAACCCTGTAATCTCCAATTCTGTAATCCCAGATCACGTTTCGTATAATGATACGGAAATAATGACTGCAGCATTCCAGGCTCTATGACGTCCGTGGATGTCACGCAGTTGTATTGCTTATCTAATTCACTGACAGTCTTTTGTACGGGACGACTGGTATCAGGTAAGTGCAATTGAGAGCTCGGAAAATCGAATAATTATTCATAATAGCGAATTCCGCATTAATTCATAATGAAAAATTGTTTCCGAGTGATTCATGGCAAGTATCACCTTAGACAGCAGTACCACGAGCACCACCAGTACCACCAGTACCACCAGTACCACCAGTTCCACCAGTACCACCAGTACCACCAGTACCACGAGCACCACCAGTACCACCAGTACCCCCAGTACCACCAGTACCACCAGTACCACCAGACAGCAATTCAGTCCTCGTGAATGTTAACGAATTTTAATCAAAGGGCTCGGGAATTTTGACTGGCTTCTTATCTTCTTCATTGGCTCGAGATAGACTTTGATGTGAGCGTGACGCACGTGCACTATATTATATTTTAATATAATGTAGAAGAGATATTGCATTATATTAACGATAAAATTTTAAGGATATTAAAGCATTAAATGAACAAATTATTGGAAAATACTATGATTGATCTTTTGGCTTTATGACATAGAAATGCAAATAAAAAAAATAATTATGTATTGGACAATAAATGATTTTCGTCATTATATAAGTGAAATATTTATAAAGTTATTAATATTATTGAACAAAGTACAACTTCTTTAGAGCAGTTGGCTCATTAACTTCTGACTAGTATCTCGTACAAACTAGTATCTAGTACAAACTAGTAACTAGTACAAACCAGTAACTAATACAAACTAGTATCTAGCTCAAACTAGTATCTAGTAGAAACTAGTATCTGGTACAAACTAGGATCTAGTACAAACTAGTATCTAGTACAAACTAGTATCTAGTACAAACTAGTATCTAGTACAAACTAGGATCTAGTACAACCTAGTATCTAGTACAAAGTAGTATCTAGTACAAACTAATATCTAGTACAAACTAGTAGCTAGTAAAAACTAGTATCTAGCATAAACTGTTATCTAGTTTTAGACTGGAATCTATTGATAAGCAGTGGTGAGCACAGCTAAGCGGGCGCCGTGGGCTCGGTGCCCGCTTGCACCACCACCTCCCAACGCGAGGCGATTGTGACCGCGTGTAAAATAGCCGACCTGGAGTTGCTGGACCTCATCATTGAACCAAAGGCGACGGCTATGATCTATAGCGCAACAAAATATTATTGGAAAATTCAGGTTCAGCCTCAAATTTATCCTTCAGTGAGTGCCTCAAACTTCACAACGCGTACAACGTCTTGGTTTTCGACATGGGGGCAGGAAAGCTTGACGTGTCGCTGTTAAGAGTTGACTACCTGGAGGTGCGAGTGCTGGCAGCGAGTGGGGATGAGGACTTAGGAGGAGACTATTTAGATTGAGTGCTGATGAAAGAGATTGATAAGAGAACCAGCCAGAAAAGTAAAGATAATAACCCTGATTCTCCACAAAGTTTGACGAGAAAAAAGTTTTCTTGTGAGAAAATAAAGACCAACTTGACGTTCATGAAAGACTCTCAGATTGTTACAATCTGGGCATATCTAGTGTAAAATTTGAAAATTTAAAAGCAGAATGACGCAGTGACAATTTGAAGAAACTTTTATAGGAAATTTGGACAAAAAGGTGCAAGTTATTCTCAGTAACCTTATCAAAACAGCGAAAATTGCAAAGACTGAAGTGAAAGAAAGTTATCGTAGTCGGAGGCAGTAGTCGGATTCCCAGAGTTCTGCAGATCATTATGGATTTTTTTGGGATAACAAAGCTCAACATGACCGTCAACGCCGACGAAGTTGTTGCTGAAGACGCTGCTCTTCGGGCCCAAGAATTGGTGGGCAGTAGGAAATTGAAACCTATTTCCATCTCGGCAACCCGTTTCACTTTTGAAGACATGGTCCCTAAGCCTGGAAAGATTTACGGTGAGAATAATTTGAAGACTCGGCCTGAGCGTCGATACTCCTCCCTGTCAGGAAGGCACAGAGGAGGTTATATCCTCACAGGATTAGATGCACCTGAATCACCTCCCGAAATAATTCCTCCGTTGCCTAAAAAGGAAATGGCCTCCGCCAAAAAACGATGAAACGAAGCGAGACAGAGAGAAAAAACTATCTGAAGATGATAGACGTTGTGAACTCCATAGAAGATTTTTGTCTCACCCTAAAGAGCAAACTGAAATCTCTGTTGGCTTCCACTGACGTTTACTGAAAGTGTAAACGCCATGGATAGCATAACAATCAACTTTTGAGGAGTGTCGCCATCTGTTAACTTACGATGTAAGCTTAGGTGAGCTGAAAATGAATATGCCAATAAGTTCTAAGGTTAATGGCAGCAAAACTAACTGCCGATCTGACGGGAAAACTCGACCGGTCGTCAACGAAGACTGCCGTTCAGAAGCGAGATCTACTCCATCCAGCAGTAGCAGTGTTACTTCCGCATCCAACGGTAACAATGTGTCTACCAAATACAGCTATAACAATGTGCCTATCACATCCAGCTGTAGCAGTGTTTCTATCACATCTAGCTGTAGCAGTGTTCCCACCACATCGGGCTTTATAAATGCTCAGGACCATTGGCCCTGGACAATGAGAATTTGGACAATTTTTACTTCGCATGAAAGTGACCTTGTTTATTGTTCAAATAATGAAACCTTTTTGATATGAAGCTACACTGATAAATATTTTATGTTGTTTGCTATCAATTGGAATTATCTCTACTGTGATGGGCTCTGGAACAAAAACTTTGGCCGGCAAACGCAGGAGAATCTGTTTAATTGTAGTCGCTATTTAGCCTTTTATGTCTCGAATGCTTTGTGGTTTGGGGCCATTCGCTTCTTGTTTGAAGTGTTACAACGAGAAAGAAATTCATCGTTACAAATCAGGGGAAGGTAACGTGTGTTACCCAATCGTATGATAAAATTTTGAGGAAACCAATCGCGTGCAGTTTTCAGGTTCATTTGAGATCCGTGCCGTTTGATTAGCATAAATCAGAATTTCTTTGATGAACTCTATGTAAAATGAAAATGATTTAACCCTGCGATGTCACCATTACTGCCCTGCCGTTATTGTCTTCAAAATGGTATGGACAAGAAATCTCAAATGAACTCCACATCCTACAGGCCCTTTTTCACTCTGAACAAAAGTTTTATTTTTTAAGAGATAGATTGATGATACTAAGTACGGGAGATTTAGCTTGTTCGAATAACAACTTGAGAAAATTGAGCCAAGTCTGACATGTAATGAGAATAGTTAAAAATTTGATTCAGTATCAATGATTCTCGACAGTTGCGTGCTGACTTCTTCTCGGTTGTTGAAATTTTTCGACAGTAATTGTTGAACAAAATAATTTTTTTTAAATAAATGCAAAAAATACAAAATAAATCTCAATACAAAATAAATCTCAAGCGATTGTTCTAAACACTGATAAATCGAACGTTGATTAATCTCAAGCGAAATATTCGTTAAACATTTAGATTTGATGAGTTTATTACTTTCGAACGACGGAGAGATGTAGTTTAGCCGTTACAATTTTTTCCACACTCCCAGAGGTATGACCTGTTTCGTAATGTTGAAACATCAAATCTCGTTTTGATAATTTCGAAACAGTAATTTGGGGTTCGGCAAAGCTGAAACAGCAAATCAAAAATGTTGTTACCGAAACTGCAAATGTCCTTACCTGTTGGGAGTTACCCATTTCTGCCGATATAGAATGCCGACGAAATACATATTTTGTTGATGCAGCCGAATCGCCATTAAAAAACTTCCTACGGGCCTCTAGCAAACAGTCGATATTAACTCTACTAAAGTTTCAAACGACTTACAAAGAGTTATTGCCCAGCAAGGCGGTTAAAACAAGGCAGCAAGGTTGTTACTTGCATTACTTCATATTGACGATCGTATATCTGCAATAGCTTATCAGAGGATTAATGATAGCTTATTAAAATTCAATTGCTAGTTTATCGTATACTGCGAACGATTCGAATGCATAAAGTCCATCACGCCACACTTTCAAAACTTCAGAGTTCATCATTAAATTATCCGGCTTTTCGTGACATCGTTCGAGAAGAAAACTATTAGGCGACATACCCAATTCTGAGTGAAAAGTGTTGATATAAATAATCACTACTTTCCCTTATTCTGGGCCCAAGCCGTTCTCGCTTCACCGCCTGTAAACCCTTCAAATAGCTCTATTATCGTACGGTTGCATCTCTCGACAGACCCGTTTGATGACGCTTTGTATTTTGTGGATAAAATGTGGGAAATGTTGAATGAATTCAATGCCTCCTCAAAATTACTACTCACAAATTCTGACCCATTATCTGTCAAAATACGGTTTGGTACTTTGAAGAATGTAAGTAAGTCAGTCCAACGAGAGTATCTATATTACGGATTTCACTGTCTTATCTCGCAACGGTACAGCGCTCATGAACTTATAATAATGATCGACCGCTACTAAAATGGCGACATTCCCACATCTCGACCTGGGAAACTTGACCAAATCCCTTGTACCTAAATAGATCAAAAGATGATTTCGCCAAACTTTCAAAATTGGAGGACAAACCAGCCGAGAAGAAACCTTAAATAATTGGAAGTGGACACATGTGCTGCAAATGTCCGCAGCAACCTTCCCCACGACTAGATGGCCAAAAATGCTTAAGAACAACGTCCATCAGTTTGGTTCTCCCAAATGAGCCAGTTCCGAATGAGTTTATAATCATCGTCTTTGACTACAACTGGAATAGTAAAACTGTCAACCACATATTCCCATTGCATTTTCCTACTGATCCAGATATACAGGTTTAACGATACACGATATTTCCGCATTATCCGCATTCCTTTTGGTTTCCTTTAATATATTCCTTATGGTTTCCTTTTATATATTCCTATATTGGTTTCAGGTATGTTTTTACGAAATTTTTTGGTATAGTGAATTCACTTGACACAATTAAAATGGTGTGAAATTACAAGCCATCCTGTAAGCTTACATATACAGAAGAAATGCTGAATGGCTACTGATATGAAGCTTGCAGTGGACAAAGTTATTGTAAATGCTCAATGGCATGTTCATGGATACAGTAATATCACATCAATAATACGGTAATGTATGGATATAGTAATATCATATCAATAATGAAAAAACAAGCAAAAATCACAAAAAATGTTATTTCTAAAAAAAATAAAATTGTCCAAATGACGACGCAGCTCTCACGGCTCTCATCTGGGCCATACATCTACATCATTTACTAAGGAAAAGAAGGACTTCTGACTACTGTTAGTAATAGATGTGTACACTCTGCGTGCTTCCAACGTTTTAAAATTAAGTTTTATTTCAAGTATCCCGGATTACCCCGTTACCAGGGGTAATTCGGGACACTTTCTTGCATCTGGCACCTTACGAATAGCATATGGAATTTTTTTAAGATACCATACGATAGCCCTCACACAGAGCTATAAATGAGTCCAAACTTGTTTATGAAATATTTCATGGTAGGAAATTATTAACGAAAAACTCTCAAAACCGTCCCTTATTACCTTGTTTGACGAAACTTTTCACTTAGTAAGTTTAATTTTTCATTCAGTTTCTTTTAATTTCTGACGGGGCTTCCAATTTGAATTTTAATTGAATGCCATAAATTTTATCAATGATAAGTTCATCCTTACTTATACGAGCCCAGCAGTTGTTTCGTAGCTTAATCCTCTGTATTTCTTGCATATAATGACTCGAAATAATGGTCTAACTTGCACCTTTTTCGTGTCCAAGTCTATCCCTGTCTATCCCTGATTCTCACAGTTTACAGTCTATTATACACAGTTACGCTACACAGTCTACTCCTTGCAATCTCGGAATGGAGTCTATGGCTAATCATCTCTGAGCAAAAACACAGGTGACCGGCACCTGTACAACCTTATCAGCTACCTCTTTACTTCATCTCATAAAAAGGGTTTATACCAACTTCACTTCTCTTCATCCAATTCAAGCCGTCTCTATGAGTCATTTGAGAACTACGGAGCGATCGGGACTGGCGGCAACTACCATGTGGGCACTGAAGAGGCCACGTTGGACCACAATGGTAATGTACAGTACGTAGCTGATGTCTGGCGATATCAATTTGCTCTTCTGGATTTTGGCCCTAGCACATGGAACGTTCTATCTGCGCGTAAATACCGCTAACACAGCGCCCAGGGGATCGAAGGACCAGCTATCTACGTAACCGAACTGATTGGGCTTTCATGGAGGTAAGTCGAGAGAAATAAATTGCAGTGTTCGTAAAAGCTTATTCATAATGCCTTGTCTCTCCATTGTAGGGTAGAACCTCTACTTGTGCACGTATAATTCAAAGAAAATTGGAAGTCCTTTCTCCGGATATTTGTATTTAATGCTATACATCCCGATGCCTTATAGCAAGACCTACCTCACCGTTTTCCCAATTCTCGATACTTTTTATCTTAACAAAATTTTGATGCTTATCCGACTATGAAGTACGTGTCGCCTAGGACTCGGGCAGCACGTAAATTAGCTTCTTCATATCTTCTCCCGCTCAGGGTTGAAGAGCAGCTTGCAAGCTCGCTATGACTCGGTTTGGCCAACCCATTTGTCGGCTTGGCCAAAGTTGCCAATAATAATCAGTTTTTCAAGTGTATACTGAATAATTGACAATCATAGACATTAAGCTGAATCAAATCGATCTAGACACTAAATATGAAACATTTAAATTATATACTAATTATCACCATATTAATTGCTCCTAAAACTCAATACTGTAGAAAAAAGGAATAATCGTACCATTAGAGACAGTGTATAAATAGATAGTGAAGTTATAGGTTACCTAATGAAGTTTAATAAAGCCCTTCCTATATACGTGAAAATTTTGAGTTAATTCCACCAATTAATTGTATTACACACCAAAGATTATAAAACAAAATGATCTGATATAAAATGAATGTAACATAAAATAATATGTTATAAAAAACTATTTTATAAGATAAAATATTATAAAATAATATAATAGGTACAAATATTTTACTTTCTTGGTCTTTGTCCAAAGAGCGTGGGTCATAACTTCAAAATAATACGCATATCAATAATGCTTACCAGTGCTACGGGCAGAGGTGCGTTGATTTTAGTACAATGTGACCCATTCATTCTTCTGAGTGATTGTTAAAAACTAACGTCAAAAGAGAAGAAATTTTAAAACCTTGAATGAACTTTATCAGTCATCTCTCATTTGTGGTATTTAAATTGATAAAGAATGTGAATATTTTTCTCCTCTGGGTTAACCACTTGCAGTTTTTTGTCTAACTATGATGGGAAAAGATAACGTATATCATGTAAAAAATCCATGGAAATGCAACTACATACCCTGAAAGAGTTAAAGAAAGCGGGGTTATAGCAAATTATTCTGAAGCAAGGTTAATAAAAAATTTTTCTGAAGCAAATTTAATAAACATTTTTCTGAAGCAAGGTTAATAAAAATTATTCTGAGGCGGGGTCAATAACAAATTTTTTCCAGAGCAAAGTTAATAAACATTTTTTGAAGCAAGTTCAATAGCAATTTTTTGGAAGCAAGAATAATACAAAATTTTTCGAAGCAAGTTAACAAGAAATTTTTTGAAGAAATTTAAATACAAAAATTTCTGAGGCAAGGTTAATACAATTTTTTCTGAAGCGTGATTGGTAAAAATTAAAATGAATCAAGTTTAATATGAAATTTTATGAAGCAAGTTTAATAAAAAAATTCTGAAGCGTGATTAATCAAAATTATTATGAAGCGTGGATAATACAAATTAGTCAGATAGCAACTAATGATAAGAAATACGTAAACGTTCAATTAGTCAGTGGTCCAATAGTAGTCAGTCGTCCAATTATTCGTGGTCCGATTAGTCAGTGATCCGATGATCATTGGGTGGTCCAGTCATCCAAAGGTTCGACTATTCAGAAGTTCGATTAACCAGCGTCCCAACATATCTATACTTATTGCTTTCATTTTCACCTCACAGCTTGATCAATGCAGTGCAATCCATACAGGGAAAAAGCTGGAAGCTTTATTGCTTCAATAAAATTTTGACCATTCGCTGCCTAGCCAAGATACGTGTTACCGATGAGGCTATACAGGACTTCGTTAAGCTCTTTAGGTTATAATTTCTTGATGGCCAGTTAAAACATTTTTGGATTATCATTTAAAATAGCCAGTTTTTTCCAGGTGACTTCCAGGTGACTATTTCTGAGAAAAATAAAACGCATTCCGAAAAGGTTTTGCATGCTGATTAATTCGCCGATATTTATATCCACCTTACTAACCATGTTTTTCACGGGGTCGAAATTGCAACGATTTTATTGAATGCACAAAGTTGCGGCCAGATTGCGCGTGCACTTGCCGTTGCGAAGTCGCTTGGTTTTTCTCATGACTAACGCGCATCGCCTTATGGAAGGCAGTTTTGGGTAGCCTGGTTCCCAGAGCGCATCGTTCGAGAGGAGCGTAGACCCGTCCCCCCACGTCCAGCTTACTCCATTATAACTCAGATCAACCCAAGCCTCTGCACGATAGAAAAATTATTTGAGTAAAAATAAGTGGAATCTTCAGATCAACCCATGCAAGCCTCAGAGCGAAAAAATAGAGTTAGTGAAAAACCTGGGAAAACTTCAGATCAAAGACTCCTAAAGTTCTTGTAGGCCATGAAATTTTTGCTCGAGTTGACGATATTTAAAAACAAAATCGAATATAAATGTTAAAAAAAATTAGGTGTTCTTTGATAAACTTACTAGCAACGGTCGTAAAGAACTTATAGGCATCAAGGTTGTCTCTGGAGTCGAGGAGTTTCAAGAGGTTTCTGGAGCACCTTGTTTTGGCTTCGCTTTGTATGGTGTGGAGAGAGCTGTAGGCGTAGCAACTGTCCAGGGGACTGTACGGGACTACGTTCAAGCCATCCACTTGTCCTGTGGTGAAATATAGATACAAATACAAAATAATCCTATTGGTACATCCCATATAGTCCTATAGGAAAATATTTGGTAAAATGAGTTGAATGGAGATCTTGGAGATATGGATTTTAGGACGAGTTGAATGCTGGATAAGTATAAGAGGGAAGTCGTAGAAGGATATAAGAGTTAAAGAAGTAAGAAGTTAAGAGCACAGTGCAGTGCTACATCTGTTATGAAATATTTTGTGTCAGATTTCCTGTAGGTATGTCATGGAAATTGAAAGAAATATGGCTCATATGCAATTCCCGAAAGTGGTCGACATAAACCGGAATTAATGCTAGGCTAGGTAAGGTAAATATCAGAAAGTGTTTTCTAAAATCGAATTCAAAATTTGAAATCGATTAAAGAACGTGTTCTAAATTTGATGTAACAAAACGTTTTTTCCACGGTACATCTCATGATTATAGTTTGACAGAAGCTGTTCCCTAATGCAAGTTTTGTCGAAGACCTTAGAATAACATAAAATAATGCTTACTCGAAACATTATGGAAATAAAATGAAATTCCTCTTGGAAATATTAATTTAGTACTTCCAAATCCAACTCAAATTCTAATTCGTGAAATTAGAAATATTGTTAATGATTCTTATTCACTAATTTTCTAGAAAACTAGCATTATTGGCTGAGTTTACATTGATAAATGTAATAAAAGATAAAAACTCATAGCGAGATGTTATTTGAAATAAATTTTATTATGAGTTTCATGAAATGTATGAAACAAAACAGCAGAGACAAACATTGACCTGCAGTAGGGTAAGACGGCAAACTCGATGGGGATCCGGCGTAGGATTCATCGGCGCAGTTCTTTACATAGAGGGTGAACGTCGAGCTACTGCAGAGCGGTACATCATAAGTAACAGTGGTATCCGTTGTCACTGGGTATTGAATGCTGACGTCATTCACGCTGATTTCAAAGCAGTACGCGCCAGGGCACGTGGCGGTGAAGTGAACATCGAAGGATTGGTGCAGATTTACGTTATCTACAGTGAATGAAGTGATATCTGAAACTGAAACAAATAATTTTCGGTTAGCATACAATATTGTTTTAAATTATTCAATGACATTCATGTACATCTTAAACGAAACACATAAGGCACGTGCACTCTACAGCAATTGCTTGATTAGTGTGGGCGAAGTTATACCCTGAACGATAATGACATGAACGATTATATGCACTGTAGGAAATGTAATGCTGAGATTTGACTCTGTCGAATGTTTTTTCATGAAAAGAAAGCAAATAAGGAATTTTTCTAGTATTGTTGAGACATTTTGAAAAGCATAACCAAAAACTGATGGAAAAACATGGAGTTATTTGGCTTCTTGCGATTTTCAAGATCATGTTGTATTTTTGCCGAAATTTTTATGCAATTTTTTATTCTGAAAGAAATTTGCGGTTCAATGGAATGATAACACGTGGTTATCAGTGAAACTTCGAGCAATGATCATACAGTCCAATGCCAGAAAACGAATTTCTACCATTTTCAAGTGCTAATTGATAATAATAATAACCAGTTGTTAGAGGCAGGCTACCATAACGTATATTTTAACAGTAGTCAAGTCTATTCCCTTGTCTCCAACGCTGTAATTACCAAGTATTTTACAACGACACAAATTATCGTATCGACAAAGAACTTCAGGCCGACACAAATTATCGTAGTGACCAGGAGCTCTACATTGACACCAATTACTGCAGAAAGCACGTAATTAAGGGGACCGGCTACCCTCCGGAAAAACTTCTACAGTTATTATCCGATCATCATGAAACTTCACATACATACGTAAAATGTAAAAAAATAACATTTTGCTCATATGAATTTTTCGAAAAAATTGATAGAAAACGTCAAATTCATAGAAAACGGCCAAAAACGGGTACTTTAGAAAATCTATCTCCTACAAATATCGTCCTACAACATCGAGACACGTATCATTCGATTCGTAAAGACCATACCTATCGATTCAAACATGGGTTTTTTTCATTTTCCCCGTGTTTTTTTTTATGCGAGTTTTTCCAATTTTTTCACTTTTTCCCTTCTCCCCCATATAAAAAACGAACCAGACAGAAATTTAAAAAAGTGATGTTCAAATCGATAGGTATGGTCTTTACGAATCGAATGGTATATGTCTCATTGCTGTAGCTTTAAAACTCTAGGAGATAGGTTTTCCGTGAGAGCAGTAGGAGGTTTACAACACGCTCAAAAACTGCCGCGTTGGACGTAAATGGACGTAAAAGAGTCTTAACGTAGCCTAGATACCGTAATTAAGCCTCAAACCAAGTCAGCGAGGCATAGAGCGACTGGCAGCATACATCCCACCTCGCTGTCTTGATGGGCACTGAGTACAAAGAAATTTAACAGGCCGTCAGTTACCGTACAGACAAAGAACTTACGACGCACACAATAACTGTCATGACGGAGAAATTTACGACGCTGTCACTTACCGTAGCGGCAAAAAATTATGCCGTCCTCAGTTGACGTTTTGACGAAAATTATAACGAACTTTACAATTAATTTATTGTCGAAGAAATTAATGGCGCCATCAGTTACCGTTGCGTGAAAAAATTTTACGACGACGCCAATTGCGATTACAAAAAAAAATCGTAAGCTTGTCAATTAAAGTAGCGGCGAAGCTCTTCATTACGCGGTCAATTACCATAGTGGCAAAGATCTTTCCGACGACGTCAAGTACTAGTGTTGAAAAATACTACACGACAACGTAACAGACGTGCTTCCATTTTAAAGCCGTTAACTATTTACAGCTATTCATACCTTGGTCATATAATATTTGCATTCATGGATTTAGTGTTATTCTCTCCATTTAGCAACTAGTATAATAGTATAGTATAGTATAGTATAGTATCTTCGGCATTAGAGAATAGGCCTGGATAGACCTGTCGCCGATTCTTGTGCTTTTCTTAACTAGACTGGCCTTTTGATCAGATCTTTTCAACGGACGGTAGATTTAAAATCGATTCTAGATATCAGTTGTTCCGTAGGATACGAGGCATTTTAAGACTAAGACCTCCTCTTTAAGACCTCCTCTTGCATGGCCTTGTCTAGTCTGTTCTAGAACGCGTTCATACTCGGAGCGTCAACAATATCTTCAGGGAGGCTGTTCCACATGTCAGTGAGTCGAAGCGAGAAGAAATTTTGTCGCGTGGATAAGTTGCACCGCAGTTTTTTTAGTTTATAGCTGTGGCCCCTGGTGTTGGTTCTTGTTTCAAATTCTAGTAATCCTTCTGGGACCTNAATTTTAAGACACAAATTATCGTATCGACAAAAAACTTCAGGCCGACATGATTTATCGTAGTGACCAAGAGCTTTACATTGACACCAATTACTGCAGAAAACATGAAACCATACGCCTTTAGTTATATACGTAGCGATGAAAAGCTTCACAATGACGCGAATTGCCGCAGAAACAAAGAGCCTAATGGCGACGTAGATTACCGTATTGGCAAACAACTTCGGCAAGCTTTCTATTTCCGTATCAACGTGCGCTTCAAACGCTGAAATTTTTCGTATTGGCGAAAAAATTTGCGACGTAAGTCATTACCGATAAGACCATGAACTTAATGAGTACGCAAATTATCGTAGTGACAAAGAACTTCACAATGACGTCGTTTACAGAAGCGACAAAGAGCTTCACGACACTGAAAATTGCCTCGTTGACAAAGAAATTTGACAGGCCGTCAGTTACCGTACAGACAAAGAACTTAGGACGCACACAATAACTGCCATGATGGAGAAATTTACGACGCAGTCAGTTGCCGTAGCGGCGAGGGAATTTATGCCATCTTCAGTTGAAGTAGCGACGAAAATAATCATGACCCTTACAATTACTTTATCGTCGAAAAAATTCACTGAGCCATCACTTACCGTTGCGTAAAAAAAATTTCACGACGACGCCAATTGCGGTTACAAAAAAAAATTCGAAAGCCTGTCAATTGATGTAGCGGCGAAGCCCTTCATGACGCCGTGAATTCCTATAGTGGCAAATAACTTTACGACGACGTCAAGTACTAGTGTTGAAAAACACTACACGACAACGTAACTGACGTGCTTCCAACTTTAAGCCGTTAACTATTTACAGCTAATCATACCTTGGTCATATAATATACGCATTCACGGATTTAGTGTTATTCTCACCATTAAGCAAATAGAAAAAAATTGACATGTTGGATAAACTTTTAATGACAAATTTAGATGCAAAAGAAGTTACAATTACATAATTTATCATAAATAACTAATGCTACCTGGATCTGTGATGTACGGCAAGTCCCTGGAGTATCCGGCGTCGGAGTCATCGGCGCAGTTCTTGGCATGGAGGGTGAACGTCAAGTCAGTGCAGGGCGGTACATCATAAGTAACTGTGGTATCCGTTGTCACTGGGTATTGAATGCTGACGTCATTCGCGCTGATTTCATAGCAGTACGCGTCAGGGCACTCGGCGGTGAAGTGGACGTCGAATGATTGGTGCAGATTTACGTTATCCACAGTGAACGAAGTAATATCCGGAACTGAAACAAATAAGTTTCGGATATCAAACAATATTGTTTTAAATTATTCAATGACATTCATGTACATCTTAAATGAAACACTTAAGGCACATGCACTCTACAACACTTGTTTGATTATTGTGGGCGAAGTTGTACGCTGAACGATAATGACATGAACGATTATATGCACTATAGCAAAGGTAGTGCTGAGATTTGACTCGTTCGAATATTTTTCATGAAAAGATGGCAAATAATAAATATATCAACATTATCATTAAACTTTAAAAACTATAACGAAAAACTGATGGAAAATATGGAGTTATTCATCTTCTTGTAATTTTTAAGTTCGTGTTGTATTTTTGACGAAATTTATATGCAATTTTGCATCCTGAGAGGAGTTTGCGATTAAATAGAATGATAATACGTGGCAATTTTCCTTGAAGAAAGTTGTCTTCACTAAAACTTCGAGCAATGATCATACAGTTCAATGCCAAAAAACGAATTTCTACCATTTTCAAGTGCTAAATCGGTATTAATAATAACCAGTTGTTAGAGGCAGGCTACCATAACGTACATTTTAACAGTAGTCAAGTCTATTCACTTGTCTCCAACGCTGTAATTACCAAGTATTTTACAACGACACAAATTATCGTATCGACAAAGAACTTCAGGTCGACACAAATTATCGTAGTGACCAGGAGCTCTACACTGACACCAATTACTGCAGAAAGCACGTAATTAACTTCACGGCAACATCAGTGACCGAAGCGACAAATAATTTCCAGACGCCTTAAGTTACGGAGCGATGAAGAGCTTCACACTGCCGCGAATTGCCGCAGCATCAAAGAGCTTAATGGCGACGTCGATTACCGTATTGGTGAGCAACCTCGGCACGCTTTCTATTTCCGTATCAACGTGCGCTTCCAACGCTGAAAATTATCGTATTGGCGAAGAAATTTGTGCCGTAAGTAATTACCGAAATGACAAAAAACTTATAATGTGTATGCAAATTATCGTAGTGACAATGAACTTCACAATGACGTCCCTCATTGACAAAGAAATTTAACAGGCCGTCAGTTACCGTACAGACAAAGAACTTACGACGCACACAATAACTGTCATGACGGAGAAATTTACGACGCTGTCAATTACCGTAGTGGCAAAAAATTATGCCGTCCTCAGTTGACGTTTTGACGAAATTTATATTGAACTTTACAATTAATTTATCGTCGAAGAAATTAATGGCGCCATCAGTTACCGTTGCGTAAAAAAATATTACGACGACGCCAATTGCGGTTACAAAAAAAACTCGTAAGCTTGTCAATTGAAGTAGCGGCGAAGCTCTTCATTTAACTATTTGCAGCTATTCATACCTTGGTCATATAATATCTGCATTCATGGATTTAGTGTTATTCTCTCCATTTAGCAAATGGAAGAAAATTGACATGTATGATAAACTTTTAATGACAAAATTAGATGAAAATGAAGTTGCAATTGCATAATTTATCATAGATAGCGAATGCTACCTGGATCTGTGATGTACGGCAAGTCCGTTGAGCATCCGGCGTCGGTTTCATCGGCGCAGTTCTTGAAATAGAGGGTGAACGTCAAGTCAGTGCAGGGCGGTACATCATAAGTAACTGTGGTATCCGTTGTCACTGGGTATTGAATGCTGAGGTCATTCACGCTGATTCCATAACAGTATGCGTCAGGGCACACGGCGGTGAAGTGAACATCGAAGGATTGGTGCAGATTTACGTTGTCTACAGTGAACGAAGTAATATCCGGAACTGAAACAGATAATTTTCGGTTATCAAACAATTTTGTTTTAAATTGATCAATGACATTCATGTACATCTTATATGAGACACATAAGGCACGTGCACTCTACAGCAATTGTTTGATTAGTGTGGGCGAAGTTATACCCTGAACGATGATAACATGAACGATTATATGCACTATAGGAAACGTAATGCTGAGATTCGACTCGTTCGAATATTTTTCATGAAGAGAAAGCAAATAATAAATTCGTGTTCTATTATTAACACATTTTACAAACTGTAACTAAAAACCGATGGAAAAACATGGAGTTATTGCTCTTCTTGTGATTTTCAAGTTCATGGTGTATTTTTGCCGAAAGTTTTATGCAATTTTACATCCTGAGAGGAATTTACGATTCAATAGAATGATTACACGTGGAAAAACTAAAACTTCGAGTAATGAACATACAATCCAACGCCAAAAAACGAATTTCTACCATTTCACCCCTATTTTATTACCACGTTTTTCTTAGCTCGCTTCCGTGTCCCTCTGTCTGTCTGTGATGATCAAATCTTGCAATCGATATTTCACCAACTTTCCCGCTAGCTAGCACTCTGAAACTTTTAGGGAAGCTCAGCTCCCGATAACAATACAATAATCAACAATTTGTTGCACGTTTCCAGGCGTATTTATTACCGAACCTTCCTTTATTACAGCCACGCACCCAGATAAATACGGGAACAACAATGTATCCCCTCGAATACAATTTTCTACAGAACTTC
>NW_025937680.1:0-14760 GCF_000764305.2 Hyalella azteca | reverse complement strand
GGTGCTGCCTGCTGAGCACGGTGCTGCCTGCTGAGCACGGTGCTGCCTGTAGTGCACGGTGCTGTGCGATCAAGACCTCAGTAGTGGGCGGAAGCCGTAATTCTATAAAAAGGGCTGGGAACCTTAGTAAGGCTCCCAGTAACTAACTAGCACGCCACCATCTAACATTCGTTTGAATTACGCGCATTTGCGGGACTGCATTGCACCTCTCGCCCTTACTGGACTGAATAGCACCTCTCACACCACTGCATTGCGTCCCTCGCTCTCACTGGACTGCATAGCACACCTCTCGCACTTACTGGAATGCATAGCACCTGTCGCACTTACTCAGCTGCGTAACACTTCTCGCACTCACTTCAAAGCATAGCACCTCTCGTATTTACTTCAATGCATAGCACCTCTCGCACTTTCTCGACTGAATAGCACCTCTCACACTTACACGATTACATCGCGCTCCTTACACTTACTCCACTGCACAGCACCTCTCGCACTCACTTCAGTGCACAGCACCGCTCGCACTCACTTCAATGCATAGCACCTCTCGTACTCACCACAATGCATAGCACCTCTATCAGTCGCCGGAATGCGTAGAGGCTGAAGACTGCATGGCAGCTCAGCAGTAATGGACGCAGCTCGGAGGCCGACTTAGGAACCATTCTGGCAGAAAAGGATGGACGTGACCTGATCTTTGAAGACCTTCAAGCCTGATAGATTTCTTGCCCCTCGCTACGTGTACAGCAGGCCAAAGGAGACGACTGATCTGGTGCTTTTAGAGGGACTCGAGCGTAAGACGGGCGCCTTTGTGGCCGCGCGATTCTTTGGTGACTCCAGGAATGCTAACATCTGAGGCGTCGAGTCCAGCGGGGACGTTAGGCAACCTCTGGCGGGAACTTTGATTTTGTTTTTTTTTCTCTGTCATTCTCTCTAGTAGATTTATTCCTTCCAAAAACTTGAAACATGAAAAATAATTTCGATGCTTGCCGAGCGTAAAAACTGTAGATCCACTGACGGTCAGAGGGCTCTGCAAAAATTGTATGCGTAAGTCTGTACATATCATTAATCAGCTCCATGCTTTCAAAACTCATGATTACAAGAAGTTAATGCGCGCGTTTTGGCGATTATTCACAGTGAACTACCTTCAATTGGATGTTGCTGCATGGAAGCGATCGGTACTATAGGTGAGGTTCTGAGATGAGAAAATACTGTGAACAGCTTGAGAGAGTTTGAGATGGTTCGTAATGAGTTTAAAGGTTCGTAATTAGACAGTTGGAGAGAGAGTTTATTAAGGTTCATGAGAGTTAATAGAGGGCGATAAAAAACTAGTGGAAGAAATTCACTATGTTGCATATGGTTAACAAGGGCACTGAAACCGCTGAGAACCAGCCGATGGTCGGTTACGAACCATCAACGATTGTCTTCACGTTGTACTGAGGTTAATATCTGAAAATAACGTAGTACAGTTTAATTTTAGTCCGCACGTAAAACAAACGATTACACCTAAGGTTCGCCAATACCCAACGGGTTGAAATTACTACGCGTTGGTCTGCAGAATAAATTTAAAAATTTATTATTTATATATAGGTATAATACTTGATAACGTTTACTTTTATCAATAGGCTCATAGTACAAAACAATTTAGTCACGGTTGCTAATTTATGATAAGCTTGTCTGCACCATGCCACATTATTCACCGTCAAGACAATAAATGACACCTGATACAAGTGCAACATACGAAATTGGTCCAAATGAGCAAAAGCCACGCGAAATGCGGCAGAGCTGCGGATCTAGGTGTTGTTCCAGATTTATAAGAATTGAGGGATTGCCGTTTTAAACTGAGCATAACAAAAGGCCGTTGATCTGCGCTAGAACAGAAACTTGGACTCGTTTGCGTGGCTTTCACAGCATCATAAGGATGAATTGGGTTGTTTGCTGTAGATAAAGTCAATACTTTAGTGTTGAATAAGTACACAAATGTGGCGAAATTCTGCCTCCCGATACTTAGAGCTCCCGACGGCACATCGTATTGTATGTTAAAGGCTGAACTTATCTCAACTGAGACGGCCCTGAGAGGCAATATTCACGGCCATCTTTAAGGCTCTGATTGAGAATCGGGAGGCTTCGAACAGGCTCGGCTCTTCCCTAAGAGTTTCTTCACAAATCAGGCTGGACTTTACTCCACTCGTAAATGAGATGGTGATACGAGTTTTCCATGCTTACCCAGCTATTTATTTAAAAACGGTGGACATGAACAAAAATATGGAACTTTGTATTAAAAGAGTTATGATGAAAGGAAATTTAAATAAACTTTGAATATTAATGTTCATCAAGTCTGCGACTTTTACACTTTTTTCGAGATATAATCGGGTTGTAATTTTTATTCTCCATTGAATGGTATACTCGGCATTTCTTGATCAGCCTTCTTGTTGTAGATATTATCTACCAAAAAATAGTTATGATCGAGCATGCTGATACGTGGAGGGAAAATTCCGTATACTAACTGCTCAAATGCAGGCGTTGTGGAAGGTATGAGGGGAAAGAGACGTCTTAAATTACTGAGCTTTCAATTCACGACGGGCGTCATGGTGAAGGCGAACTCAATGAGGGGCGAGGAATAATACGTGGCCGGCGGTTGACCTAGTCCAATTAGTCCTAGCCGACCGTTGGCCATTCCTCGGCCAACTGAATGCCGCAAGATGCCGCAAAAAAGGGGCTCGCTAGGATATCATATTAAAAAGAGCAGAAACTCGAGGGTAGCGACTGGCCGAGCTTCGGGCAGATCAAGGATTTTACACGATGGTCGCGAATACCTCGCTCTCAGACTTCGCTGCACTCTGACTACCAGCCATATAAGACGTAGGAACTTCCTGGCTTCCGATACAGCGACGGTCACAGATGAGGGGTTAGGATACGCGAATACGGTGAAGGGATCGAACAATCCTGAACACGGGAAGACAGGACCGTGAGGATAGATTCCGGTTCAACCCCTGAAACATTTGTACTGAAATTTTGTTTCTATACAATTATGTACTTTGATTATAGTACAATACAGTACAGTTTTTACAGAACTGTTTCATTGTTTTTATTTATATCTTATCCTTGTATTGAAATTTATCCTTGTATACTTGCATTGAAATTTATTATAAGTAATGCCAAAGTTAAATTAATACGTTGTTTCTCAGAATGAGTTTCCATCAAATTTATTGTTTACTCAGATAAAGAAGCTCATAATCTATAAGCATCATTCTGAAGCTTGATTGGAGGACAATTATTTATTATAATTATTATTTTTTACTTTGGTTCTGAGCTGGAAATCTTGAATAAATCTTATTTGTGAAATATTTTCCAAAAGTTTACTTCATTGGTTGGTCAATAATTTCGAATTTTGTGTCTTTTTCAGTATAAGGTACGGATGTCTTTTCAGTAACACTCAGACGAGTTTCAATCAAGAAAAGTTTCTCAATGAGTTTCGGTTCGAATTGTTATCAAAGGGATATAATAAGGAGGAAAAAAGAGTGGCCACTCAAAACTAGTAATTATTTAAGATAAGGCACGGTGAGGTGTTATTACAGGATTAGATCAGGTAGCTAAATCGACACAATCGCGAGTGAGCAAACGAGTGTCGGAGCCGTCAGAAAGTAAATACGGTAGATACATATGATGTCTGGGCTGCAACAACAGCTAAGAGATGTTGGTCTGCGACTGCCTCAGGGGATGCTTGATGTCTACATATGTATCTACCATATGTATGCTTGATATATGCTTGATATTCACCATCTGCTTGATATCTACATATGTATGTATGTAGGTCTACATCAGGGGTTGTAGACCTACTGCAACGACGTCACATAAGGTGACACGAGTGTTGCTACAGAAGGTATGGGTAATGACGTGTGACAAAGTTACCTGACAGTTATATAGATATTATTTCTGTGCAGATACGGTACTGTCTTATTTACAGGCACACTTGAGCGCATTGTGCATCAGCGTACGTCAGTAGGACGGCTCGTAACTTCTACATCAATATCCAAAACGCTGGGGCAAAAATTATTATGTTGGAAACTTACTTACACATCCAGCTCAGTAAACGGGGTACCTTAATTAACGCCTAACAGTTTAATATACGTACCTACATATATAAGAGGTTTTAAAAAGTCAGCTCACGCTCCTACTGTTCCAAGTTTACAAATGTTGTATCCCTTGCATATTTTTTGTGCCGGAAACATTGTCTTAACGACGTTAATATTTTTTATCCGCATGAAATTGTTTAAAGATAGTCTACAATTTACAATGATTTTCATTTGCCAACTAAGGTTTTGTAAAATTTTGTAGATCAATTGTACTTGAATTATTCTTTAACTCTGTGACTGAAGGTGCTGGTCCCTGAAACGTTTTCGCTGAAAATAAACCTATTTTTTCTAGAATTTTGAGAAAGTTAGTAACTTTTACATGTTTTTTTTTTCTCCTAGAAGATTAGAGCGAATTATTATCTTTTACACTGGATTTTTATGTAGTAAAATTGTCTAAAATTGATGGCAGAACTTTATTCCGAAAATTTTTATGAATTGATATTGGGACAAGGAATGCAATATTTATAAATTTTCGTTATCCCAATAACTGGTTGAAAAAACCTTCATACTACAGTCGCGTATGAGTGAACCGTGCTAAACACGATTTTTGATTCACTCTGAACCTGATTCAGAGCTTATTCACACTGAACAAAAACGTAAGGCGAGATGTAAGAGATAATTTATACACATATATTAAATATTTACAATAAAATTCGACAGCGTTGGCACACGAAATCCTGGGTTTTATTTACTACTAAAAATTAACGAGCGAATTATCCGAGCTGAAGTCTAGCTGTTGATGATAGTTCGACGTTAGTTTGTCTTATCCTAGTTGATGTCCGGCAATTGACAATACTTCTGCGTTAGTTTGTTATCCGCTCTGATGTCCGGCAATTGACGATATTTAGACGATAGTTTCTCTTCAGGCATCAGCGCTGCAGAAACTCAAGCCCGACCCGACACAGGCAGCGTACCTAGGAATATGCAATGAAATGATTTTTGTATATGACCTTAATGAGATGATTATGTATTTTCATATGCAATACGTATAGCTACCCCCACTGAATCAGACTCGGCGCTTGCTTCGGATAAAGTGCGTATCGAACGCACCTGATCGCGTGGAGGATTTATGCACCTGATCGCGTGGGGGATGTACGCACCTGATCGCGTGGCGGATGTACGCACCTGATCGCGTGGAGGATGTACGCACCTGATCGCGTTTAGGATGTACGCACCTGATCGCGTGGAGGATATACGCACCTGATCGCGTGGGGGATGTACGCACCTGATCGCGTGGAGGATGTACGCACCTGATCGCGTGGGGAATGTACGCATTCTCGTGGATCCCCGTGAAGAGGTGCGCGTGGGGGCCACGCGCGTATAGGATGACGTCTTCCCCGTTGTGGTTGCTCTCTACCATGGGCACCGTCGCCTGCGCCACGTAGTGAGGATCCTCTGGAGCAAAGCAGCAATTGCAGGTTATTCCTCGAATTATTAAATCAATTATTGTGGTTTTGATGAACCCCAACTGTTTCTTTTAAATTCAGACGTAAATTTAAGTTGAGAATGGTGTTTATTGAACTGGTTTTGACTGGGGCAATTCTCAAGGATAATGCTATATCCAGCACCAGGAAAATACCTTTAACCCATTGAACAAGATTGATCAATGCAGGATTTCAAGGGTTCTTGCTTATGGATTTGTTCACTATCTCTATATTCATTCAATATTTATTTGAAATTTTATTTTATTTTTTTATTTGATTTGTCTGAAATTCGTCTGAAATTTGCCCGATCTCTGCTCGAAATTTGCTTGAAATGTCAGATCTGTTCGTGAAACTGGCTATTACAAATTCCGTTTTCTCCCACACCGCCTACCTGGATCTCGTTATCCCTAATATTTTAATGGTGATCAAACTCACATTGATTTCTTTCGAATCGAATTTACATACACCATCTGTCACTTACCCACAATAAAATATCCTAGCGCCCACGGTTGGTAGAGTTACTTAAATTATTGTGGCAACATTTTACGGAACGGAGACAACGGGCCATTAGCTGCAGCCCGCGAGTAGAGCTTAGCACGTCACCGAGTAACGTCGAATTTGACCTTGTCTGTTCGCCGTATTACTTTTTGGGTTTTAATCACTGTTGTAGGTATTTTATTATTGTTAGACGCAGTACAACTTCTATGTCTACTTGTTTTAGTTGCGACTATATCTCATGTGCCGAAACTATGCATCATGTTCTTTGTTTATACGTCGTCTAGCATTACTATAATTCACCGTAGCCAAGAGCGTTAGTGTGACCTCTGAAGCATTTCATTTTAGCTCGTATCCATCTTTATTTTATAATTAACGACTTGTCACCTCAAGTAAAGTCCTTATATTTTGTTACTTTCAGCTTACAAGAATAATAAAGGAATAGCACCACAAGTTCGTTTGTTAACTGCCTAGCATAGCCTTTTTACGTGAACGCCCTGGACACCATCAGAAAGTTTAATTGGAATTTTCTATTCAACTCACCTCTCATCGTTTAATATTGATTAATTTTTCTTCCAATATGAACATAATTCTGAGCCCTGTAACATCCAAACCGGTAGGACTCGTGAGTAGGCGCCCGACCAGACCCAAAGTATTTCTATTGACACTTTTCAAGTAAAAACACAAACCCATATTAGATCAAATGACAGAAAATATTAATGTATAGTAACCGTAATTCTCGTCGACGGGGTTGGGCCTGAGGTCATTCTTCTGATCCCTGAAGCCGGGGCCGTTGGTGTACATGAGCGTCGTGAAGGGCATGTTGTCCACGTCCGACACCGATGCCAGACCTGCCACACACACCCAAACTCATTAGACTCTTGTTACAGAGCATGCGCCCGTAAGTAGATAATTGCCTTGCCAATATCCCGTTAACCTGTCTACGGATGACCTGTACTAAGAAACTTGTGTGCATGAACCTCTGTACACGACGCCAGGTCTGCCCCATACACACACACACTCAGTCTTCGGATACCAGTGAATCAATCTTGTCGATTATGTGTTACGATAGAAAGGTCTATTGCCCTAGCCTTGTCAAGGTAGATCACGTACCATTGTCTAAGTCTAAAACCTCGGCTGGGGCATATTTTCCTTACACTCACAGGATGAACCAAGTAAACGAAATAAATGGTATGCTGATACGCAGAATTTTGCTAGTGGTTTCCAATCAATTCCTTCATAGCCAGTAATAATTGATGAAATATTTTCTCAATTTGCTGATGCTTTTTTAATTAACAGTATTACGGTAATTCCAGTTTACTTTATTATATCAGACTGGAACGTAACTTCAAATGAAGAATGCACAATGTAGATGTGGATGAATAAAAGGTGAAATATTCATCCGATGTTAAAAGAAATAATGAGTGATTAATGCTTGGACTCAACCAAGTAAAACCTAACCCAAAAGATAACTCACCCATACAAGGATTCACCCAGACTTTCACCCATACAAGAACTCACCCAGAATATCGCTGCCTCTGCTAGGGTATCCGTTGATGGTCATTGGCTGTGAGTGGTCCGCCGTGACGATGATGAGAGTGTCTTGAACATCCGTCATTGACACGGCCACCTCAACGGCCTTCTCGAACTCAAAGGCCTCTTCGACGGCTGACCTGTGCTCGTTCAGGTGATGAGCTGTATCTATGAGGCCTCCTGAGGGTGGAAAGAGGTGTTAAGGTGGTGAGAAAGTGGTGGACCGTGTCCATGATGCCTCCTGAGGGTGGAAGAGGGTTTTTAGGTGATGAGAAGGTGGTTATCCGTGTCTATGAGGCTTAGCGAGGGTGATGATAGGGTACGTGTTAAGGAAGTGAGAGGATGGTGGACCATGTTTCCTGAGGGTGACAAGAGGGTGTTTAGGTGATGAGAGGGTGGTGGGCCGTGCCTTTGAGGGTTCACGAGAGTGATGAGAGAGTGTTAATGTCATGGGAGGGTGGCGGATGGGCGTGTCTATATCCTCTCCAAGCCATTCAGATGGTGATGAGTCAATTATGTGATGGTGAGTGGGCGGCACGATTATTAGGTGGTGGCGAGCCAAATCTTTGAACCCTCCCGAGGATGATGAGTGGTAATCGTGTGTCGAGCGGGTGACGAAAAAGGCGAAAAGTGTGGAGGAGCAATAAGGTGGAGCAGGAGATGCGATGCACAAACAAAAGTACAGTAAACTGAGTAAGAAGCGTGCATGAAAGGCGGAGGCAACAAAAGAACTCTTCAATTTGGAAGAACTGACCTTCCACGAAAAGGAAGAAGCCGTTTACGTCCCGCTGCAAGACTTCGATAGCTGCTCGTGTCATCTCAGACAAGGTTGGATTGGAGGCATCGTTGTCCACGCGATACTCCATGTGGCTGTAGTCGAACAAACCTAAACAATAACAATCACTTCAATTTAATATTCAATATTAATATATTAACTAAAATAATAATTTCCGATCATCTCAATTTAATTTTTAGAGGAAACTTTATAGTTTTCGCTTTTTGGCCTTGTATTGTAATATGGTCGGAATCCTCCGGTTTCGTTGTGTTGCCTGCAAATTTAAATGAGAAAAAAATTTTGGTGTAATATGGGCAACCTGAAAAATCTTGTCGTGGGCTGTTGTGAGGAACGGCTATGTTTAACTACAGTGTATGTATATCAAGGGCTTCAGAAGCCACAGGCTCTGATGTGGTATTACCGGGTTGACACCCGCGTAAGGACTCCCGTTCGCTGGTCGCTTCACCAAGCGCACTCAAATAAAAATTCAGGTTTTTGTGAATTTTGTCTATCGGTTGTTGGGACTTTATCGGTGCGTACCTACCTATGGAGCAACTTAGTACATTTATGTAGCGTCCCCAGTAGGACTGATTTCTAGTCAGGCCTACTGCTTCTACGCAGGCAGTCACCTGCGGTGTTCACCCACGACGAATTATTTTGCACCTTGTGAGCTATGCATCTTAGTTATTTATAATGCCCATCGTTCTTGTACCTCTCATTTGCCGTTCACCTCATGTTTCTAGTTGAAATTCAATTGCGCTGAAACTTATCACAAGGATTTGTCTAGGGCTTTTGCACTATATCAACTTGTGTGTTGGTTCAGTCAATAATTGCTTATCAGATTTTTATTCCTATTGCATTGAGGTTTTCAAAATCATGTTCACAGAACAAACTAGTTTCGAGTCGTCCTGTTTGAACTTCACCGCTTCAAATTCTCCCTGTTTGGCTCAAGGTAGGGCGCGGCCACAGCAGTTCGTATGGCACTAACCTAAGAGATAGTCAGTATTGGCCGTGTCCACTGCGAGCAGCTCGCTCCTGTTCCACACGTAGCTGTTCGTTCCCAGCAGGTTCTTCTGGTTGATCCACGTGTCGATGAGATTCTGGCCGTCCTTTCGCCTGCCAGAAGTCTCACCCTCAGGATCTACGGCGTCCTCGGGTAGGAATTTCTTGCGACCTCCACCCATGATCACCTAAGCATCGTTACAGATTTATCTAAATTTAATTTTTCTTCTTCGAATGTTGAGAAAAGTTATGAAACATAAGGTAAGGAGACTCACTTATCATGAAGTTCAATATAATTTTTAATATTTTTTGATTATAGTTGCAAATGAGATATAGTCTCATTCCCATACAATGTAGCAATCATGCAAGCAACTAAATGAAGTACAGCCTGGAAGCTACCAAGGCGGGGGAAGAGGCCAGAGTGACTACTACACCGAAAACCATCGTGAATGAAATTACTAAAATACCTTGATTTTTGAGCCGGTGTTGCCGAGCACAAGCTGCTCAGCGATGTCATCGCACGCGTCTGGGTCGCCGTTATAATCTTCGATATCATTGTCGTTCTCCCAGTGTCTGGAAAATACGCGCGGCCAAATTTTATTTCTGTAGTTAGAAACGTAATACAAATCCTGTTACTATATGTCCGTTTCTATTAGGCAATATTATTAAATTTAAATATGAGCTCTGAGGTAGCTGGCATTGAAATAATTGATTGATATTCAAGGCCAAAAAACTCACCGCTCGGCGATGTGCGCGTAGTTGCCGGCGGGGGACGCGTGAGTCACTCGTGTCGTCGTCACGATGCCCGTGGACCGACCAGCGTCCTGAGACATGACGGACTATTAGGTAACCGGGCGAGAAAACAATTGGACATTATTGGAGCCTTTTAATTAAGCACCCTGTCAATATATCCCTAGGACACCCAAGTTAGGGGATCACTGGGAAATACAGTGCAGGTATCAATTGAAAGCCAAGCCAAGGAACCAATTACATGCCCCGACCACGTTTTAATTGATTATTCCCTCTAAATTTCACTTAGAAAGTCATTCCATCTATCGATTCGATGGCCCAGGCACTGAAGACCAGTTACGGAACATCGATTTCCAGCCTATCAAGATATAATAAACGGTCAAAGATTTGAGGAATCACCTGCGACCATTGAGCATTTTTAAAACGAGACTTTAAACACCAACGCCAAGACTTGCTCTTTGGCGGGGTACGCAGCCGTGCACCACCAAGTTTGTGCACCAATCAGCCTTGAAAGGAACGCCTAGTAAATTTCCGGATGACCACCAATCAGCCGTGAATTAAGCCATCCGTCGGTAACCAGCCCGTGACATCATCTTACTTTAAATATGAGGAGCTTTGCGCCACCGTATTCTGAAGCGAATAGCCCAGAGAGTAATGGCCGCCATCTATGAATTCAATTCTGACGTATAAGTCGGTGTCAGGAGTCTTGGTCTCGGATTTTTTTATGAACGAATTCGAAAATTTTAGCGGATTCAATTTCAGGAAAAATTGTGTAGTTATCGTTGTAGTCTTTCAGGGATTTTGAATTTCATAAAATGCTATCGAAATGCTGTCGATAAAATGCTGTCTTTTATTGTAAATAGTCGGAAAATTTTCAGGTTGGTCGGTATCCTGGGGTCTATCTTTTCAGTTGGATTCGATAAGTCTGGGGTCTCGTGCAGTCAGATGCGTTAGATGGTGGGTTAGACGCAGATGAAGATGAGGGTTAGTGGAGCGACGTATGGGACGAAAGTCGAGGTCATGACGATGATGGAGGATTGTTGTCCTACACCCTCTGGGACAAGCCCCGTCGCAATCGAGGCAGGAACACGCCCTTGGCCTTACAGATAGGTAGGACCTATGGGTGGGAAGAGGAAACAAAAACACAGATATACTCGTATGTTGCACTACGGTCGTATAGTGTAAACAGAAGCACGAATAAGGATAAATCACACATTCCAAGAGACGCGCACTTACTTCTGAGATGCTGCTAATTGCTACGGGATGCTGAAGGAGAGTTCAGGTACCAAGGAAAAGAACCACAATATTAGCCACGGGGCAAATATAAGATGTCTGTCACCTGGAAGTTCTTGAGGACAGACTCGGTATGGAACTGCTCGATGTTCATGGCCAGACAGTCTCCTAGCAAGACGTTGGCGTCCACTCCGATGGTCGCCTGATTACCCTTCACCCCATTGAGGTACGCAGTGGAACTGGCGGCCGAGTCCGTGACTTGCATGTTCGTGTTGTAGGTCTGCGATAGAGAACCGTGCACTCTTAACTGTGACTGTCAATGTGAATCCAAAATCGATTCGTGTTGTAGGTCTGCGAGAGGAAACCTATCACTTTTAACTTGGAATAGCATTGTGAAGCGAAAATATGTTTGTCGTGTAAGATGCCTTATGTTATTTGTCGGTCTATCCATGGAAGTAGGTAATAAGTTGGTGTTGTATGTCTGCAAGACAGTACCTATCAGTTTCCATTAGAAATGGTGTTATGAATCAGAAACAATTTCCTCCAGAAGGTAGTCTCAATGTTTGAAATCGAAAAATTTGTTACGACATTGAAGTCTGGACTTCAAAAAAGCACTGCTGAATCCTGGAATGGTAATATCTTCAAGTGTCGAAACGATGTGTCAGTAGAATCACTTGTGTGATTCAAACAAATTCATAATCATTTGTTTGCGTCATGATTTAATAGGAACAGTGAATGATATGATTCCATGTCTTGTTGTAATTTATGTTGAATAAGTATCGTTTCCACTGAGTGTCTATAAATAAATGATAGAAAATCGTCACTTTATAGAGAGACTGATTTTAATCTACCTTGACATTTTACAGACTTGTTGATGGTCAACCGCCTTTTTAGTAACGTTGACAAAACCTTTCTTTGGTCAACTGTTGTAACTGTTCACTGTTTTAATTGAGTTTTGTTTCGTAACCGATTATAATTGAGCTAAACTGACGGGACCAAGAGGTAACCACAACCCACTTTGATGATGCTGGAGAAGGGGAAGCGTTCCCAAGCGGACTGCTCGAGCTCGTATTTGCCGGAGCGTTGGCCCTTGAGGAGCCTGGCGGCGGTGAAGGTGGCGATGCCGGTGCCGTCGCCGAGGAAGACGATCACGTTCTTGGCCTGGCTCACGATGGGCGTCTTGGCGAGCTGGTCGGCTAGCTCCGCTTGGCATCTCGCGTTCCAGAACGCCGAATCTGAGCGATCGAATAGTTTAATGACATGACCAAAAATGCACAATACCAATATTTGTGTATTTTGCATATTAATGAGCTAACTATCAGAACGATTCTACACTCTTTTCGACCTAGAATTACGGAACACATGAACCAATTGATTGTGCATGAGAATTCTCATCAATGCTCGAACCTTCAATTTCTTGAATGAAACACGACAAACTTGACTATTATGTGGCCTAAGCGGCAACGCCTGAAGGCACAATTTATTTAAACTGATACATCCTAATTTTTTTTATTTTGTCGTTTATTACGAACGAGTAATTAAACTGTGTGGTCAAAGATTGACAATTGAGTATTTAAAAAACAAACATTGTATTTTTTTCAAAATGTCACGGTTTCGGCGCTCAAACATTCTCATACATAGTAACTGTGCTTCGACTTTCTAGAGCAATACTTCAGGAAAACTGAAGTAGTTTTAGCCATCGCATACGGTATCAATTTCGAAAAAACTATATTCCATGACAATATTTTTCCATAAACCCAATTTACACCTAGCCTTGTTAGTCAGGCGGCAATATTGGAAGAGGCTCGGGTCTCACATGAAGCCACTTCGTAGGACGGGACAACATGAAATCTCTATCGTAATATTGATAGCAATAACTGGCGAGAGATAATAAACGGAAGCTCTAGTCAAAACCACACAAATAAGCTCCATCGTCACTGACAAAAGGATAACCTGCCTTAGCTAAATTCCGCGCTATTGATTTGACCTTAGTAGAACTTCAATATCAAAATTAAGCAAAACTTAAAAGTTAATGATCTCAAGTAAATCACAACCATGTGATATGTTGACTCACGCACATGGTCCATGTAAAATTTGACTGCTTGTTTTTATTTTTAAATGCCAAAATTTAAGAACATCCCGCGTCGACTTCTAAAACGTTCATTTCTAATGGTGCACGATCTATTTGCAGCCAGGAAATCACACCGTGTCTCATTTTGGATAGCGAACGCACGCATTTCATATAAACTTAAATGATGCATAAATGATGCCAGAATCGTAAATAATGTACCTGGCCTGCCTGGCTGGTCAGTGATAGACGGAACCGGATGATATAGACTTGTAAAGACTCCGCTTCTCGTGTCACTTTCATATAACTAACAACAACGACGAATGCCGAGGCTAAATGAAGCATAGCAAATTTGTTTTCCATATTCAGGGGTTTTGTGATGAGCTATCAATGTAAAGCCCTGTAAGGCCAAGTAAGGGTAATGGTATCCTGCTGGTACGTTCGCCATGTATACGATACTATATACTAGTATAGGCTGGCAGAATTTCTTCTCTTAAGCAAGTTTTGTTAAAGACCAGAGAATTAGTTTTATTTATTAGCTTCTTGTTAGTTTTTTTCAATAAGTCGTACTAAATTCTTCGTAGGTGTTGGAAGATTGAAAATCAAATTACCGATAGACATTTTTAATATTGAACGACGTTTCGAATGTACAACATTCATTTTCAAGTTAAAGACGCATAGAGTAACAAAATTCGGGTTGACATATGAACGAAATCAAGTAAATTGGATACCATTCAAATAATGCTAAAATTTCGTTAATGTGATACTACAGGAAGATTTTACAGGCGCAAAAAACTACTCGGAAAACAATCTCAAAGTTCTGACGAAGCCGGTGGTTTGAAGGTTGATAGCTGAAGTCCTCTCCTTAATGATGAGGGCCTCAGCTATCGCCAGTCGTATAGGATCGGGGCATCGCATAACGATACTGGTGCATTCTTCCAATATCGGGCGAGTGATGGTCTCGTTGTGGGCCTCCTTCAAGTGATTCCTTGGTCCTCCGGACTGAAGGTGGCACGTGAGACGTCGGCTTAGAGTCGTGGTTGTGAGCCCGATGTAGTCCATATTAGGAAGAAGTCTACAACCTTCTTTATTGCAAGAAAATTTATAGACTACATTGGTCTCTTGGAGAGGTCCTGTTCTTTTGCAAGGGTTATTGTTCATGACAAGATTCCGAATTTTCTTGTTTTTATAGTAGATCAGCAGTTTAATTTTGTTGTTATTTGAGTTGTTCACGATGTTGTTGTGAACGATAGATTTAATGATCCGCTCATCTGCTTTATAGCCACTGGTCATTTGGTTCTGGTAGTAGATAGTAGTAAAATTTTTATTTTGTTCCAGTCCTTTTTGTTTTGA
>NW_025937679.1:197292-198874 GCF_000764305.2 Hyalella azteca | reverse complement strand
GTTGCCAGCTCTGCGGCAACAGTTGCCAGCTCTGCGGCAACAGTTGCCAGCTCTGCGGCAACAGTTGCCAGCTCTGCGGCAACAGTTGCCAGCTCCCCGGCAACAGTTGCCAGCTCCCCGGCAACAGTTGCCAGCTCCCCGGCAACAATATCCAGAACTAATTTCCTCAACTTGTGCGCGTGTGTAACATCTTTGAGGGAAATTCAAAGCGGATCTGCTCAGCTGGGCCCTGCGGCTGACGTGAGGTGAACTCTGGCATGAACTTATCCTTTAACTTATTAAATACTCTATGTACTTCTGATATTATACACTATAATTTATGACTATTATATTATTTATGACTATAATATCTTCAAATACTTTCTATATTTACTTAATAATTTGGTCAGTTTCAAATAATCAAGTCAATTTATTTTAAATACTCAACTTAATTTACTTTGAATACTTTACTTTCATATATTCAAATATTCTAATTCCTTCAAAAACTTTGATCTAATTACTTCAACTTCTTCACTCTAATCAATCAAATACTCCACTCTAATTTCTTCAACTACTTCACTCTACATACTTCAAATACTCTAATAAATCGATTACTTCACTCTAGTTACTTTAAATACCCTAATTACTTTAGCTAATAAATTGCAGCGTTACAATAAGAATGCGATGTTAGTACAAGCAGATCGACTAGCAGCTCTTGCTTCTGAGTGGGTCATCCTGACCCAGTATGGCCCGGATTATCAGTGCTAACATAATTAAGTTCATTATTACATTTTATATATCAAACTAATTTATTATTATTCAAGACGTCCTGAATTATTAGATTTAGGTTCATCATTACATTTTATAATTATTATTTTTCTTATTATCATTATTCATTATAAAAATTACCAAATTTGAGTTCAAAAGTATAATGAACTTCAAAAATGTAATAAAGATAAATAGGTAAGAAAAACGAGCACGACGTATTGTCCAAACTGTGACACACTTTCTCAACCTCAGCACGGGCATGGAGCTGACGTAGCACTGATACGCCTCATTACCGTACCGGGCCTAAGTGGGTCAGGATGACCCACGCAACGGCAAGAGTCCATCATTATTTGGACAGTGTCACACTCATTTTCCTGGTGTCGCCGGAGTTGACTTACACGGAGACTCGCAGGCCATCTTTTTTGACCCCATTACTTTCTTGTGTGTCCTCATGAGATGTGGCATTTGTCTCCTTGTAGATGTGTATAAGAGACAGCTTTTGAACTTGATCTACGAGTAATACATGAGGTTATTTCAAAATCTGCTAAAAATTCCAGTCAAGCAATTTCTATCTTAATGTAAGTCTAACTTCTGAAATCCAAGACAGATCACGATATATCTATTCCACTTGACCAACAATTTTCCACTACTCCTCTTCATGAACATTGATCAATATTTGTGTAAGCTGTCGACTCAGCGTCTGAGGCAAGCTCTCGGTGACACGGTGGACTCAGAGCTAACTATGTCTCTTCTTTATTCTGGCTGACATTAAGTCAGAGCAAAGTTTACTACTATAATGTGAAGACACTACTATCCTATTTATACAAGCCAAAAG